>NC_061111.1:65794301-65869303 GCF_002878395.1 Capsicum annuum
ATCATGCATTTTATAACCATTAACCTAGGTAGGTGTAGCTAACCATCCTAGAACCACCCACGGGCTATATGGGTACAGTGTAACCCCCTGAACGGGCCTCGATGCATATAGCCACATGAACCAGGGATACCATAAGAGTAGGGGATTTCCAAGTACCCTTTGCTCTCCATGTATATATGTATAGTGTACTTAGAGGATTCCTATGTACCTCATAGTATGATATATGGGTGCTATGACTAACCCTCATGTCGGAAACCATGAGTTTCTAGTGTTTGTCCATTAGACTCGCACCTTCACTATTAGCTATCACACCCCACCATTATTGCATAATGAAAACCTTTACCATCCAACCAATCCATTATTTCATTATTATTAACCAAGGATTTGAGTAGTGGTATCGTCATACTGACTATATGTTGAAAGCAATGTCCTTATCCAACCTTTTTATGTAAAGGGATTCCTATGTACCCATAGATTACATTTTCAATTTAACATGGGGGAATCCCATGTACCCCACAAGTGTTCCTTATTATGTTTGCTTGGGGGAATCCCATGTTCCCAACAAGTTGTTCCATTATTAAGTTTACTTAGGAGAATCCCATGTACCCCACAAGTTGTTACATTATAAAGTTTTCTTGGGGGAATCATGTACCCTACAAGTGGTTCATTATCATGTATACTCGGGAGATTCCCTTATAACCCATAAGGATGTTTAATTAACTATAACCATGACCACCAAACCTTACCATTTAACCATTTATTGAATTTAGAGTTAAATTACCAAACCATACCATGCAATAGTTTCATTAAAACTCCAATAATATAGTAAAAGCATTATCATAGGCATTTTATCAAACATATTGGGGGCATAGTATTTCCAAAACCAAATCCAATTACCAATTATCCATTCCCATGAAACCAATTATACAAACCGCCATTAAAGCATGTAATTGCATAATTACAACTTGGGAAATCCATAACCAAACATTTAATACCAAAACTCCAGCATATATTTGAACACCTTGAAATAATATAATACCCATTCCATGAAAACATTGTATAAATCATACCTTTAGCTGGAACTAACAATGAGTGAAGTGTACATGCCTTAGATTATGAAGATGTTGGAGAGAAATACCCAAACAAGCTCTAAATTTCTCCTCTAGATGAAAACCTAGCCTTCTTTTACCCAAGAGCCTTAGAGAGAATTAAAGAGTGTTTCTAAGTGTTTAGGATTAGAATAGACATCAATAGAGTTATAAGTCATGGGACCTTAAGTTGTTAAGTTAGGAAATGTCCAGATTACCCCTATTTATACTTCAGAAACCCCCCATCAAATAGGTCGACTTGCCCATACAAGTCGTACCCTTCAATATGAGTAGTACCTTTCACTCACACCTTAGGCCTCCCTCTAGTCCCAACATTGTCCACCATATTACTTACCCAACCTAAGTCGTACCCTACCATACTATTAGTACCTCTAAACCGTATCTTTGGAAAAAAGAATCAAAGAAAATTTGAACACTACTTACCATAAGAGTAAAGTGTATGACTCGTACCTTTTATTATGGCTCATTGTGAGCCACTCATACTGAGATCCAACTTAAGTTACTAAGTCTCAAATTAAGTGAAGAAAAAACCCAAACCATGCAACCTATATCCAACCATACGACCCGTACCCTCTAGTCTTACCCATTCCAAAACCCAATTGAACCCACCAACCAACACTGGTTAGTGTACGACCAAGCCTAACTAACCGTACCCTAGCATACTACCTATACTCCATAGTCGTATCTTGACAAGAAACCAAAAATTCAAGAAAATTTCTAAGGTTCTAAACTCAGGGTGTATTATTTTTCCCTAAATGACGAACAAGGTAAGTCAAATACAAGCACGATTCATTCGCATTATCAAATATCAATCCAACCTTTAACCAAGTTATAAAATAAAGATGCAAGGATATATTCTCATACTTAACTAAGTTACAAAATAAAGGTTTATATAAGAATACATACCTTCCGCATAAATATCTGGAGCATAAAATAATTGCGGATACTTGGTCTTCAAGTCCGCTTCTGCTTCCCATATGGCCTCTTCAACCTTGTGGCTCTGCCATAGAACCTTAATCGAGGCCACATCCTTGTTCCATAACTGACGAACCTGCCGATCCAATATCTCAACTGGGACCTCTTCATAAGACAGATAATCTGAGATATCAATCCTTCCAAAGTAACTATCGAAAAAGGTTCACCAAGAAACTTTCTCAACATAGACATATGAAATACCGGATGAACCCTCCGCAAAACCACATAAGGACCAGTATACCGAGGGTTGAGCTTCCCCTTTTTTACTAAATCGTATCTCTCACTTAATGGGAGATACCGTTAGGAACACCTTATCCCCAACCTTAAACTCAAAGTCTCTACGCCGTATATCTAAATAGGTCTTTTGGCAACTGTGGGCAACCTTAGGCCTATCCCAAATCACCTTAACCTTTTTCATAGCCTAATAAACCAAATTTAGACTGAGCATATCCGCTTAACAAAGCTCAAACCAACTAATAGAAGGCCTACACCTCCTACCCTAAAATGCCTCAAAAGGGGCCGTCCCAATACTAGAATAATAGCTATTGTTGCAACCAAACTCTACCAAAGGTAGATGCTCTACCTAACTGCCACAATAATCAAACACACATGCACGAAGCATGTCCTCTAATATCTAAATAGTCCTCTTTACTCGTCCATCTATCTGTGGATGAAAAGCAGTACTTAGACTCACCTAAGTACCCAACCACTTCTTAAAACACCGCCAAAAGTGAGATGAAAACTGCGTACCACGATCAAAGATGATTGAAACTGGTACCCTAGGTAACTTTACAATCTCCTAAAGACAACCTCACATAGTCCTTTGCTAAAAAGATAGTTTGCACCAAAATGAAGTGAGCGGACTTTGTCTTCCTATCCATAATGACCAAAACGAATAAAATTGGTTCCAAGACCGAGTAAGACCGGTAATGAAATCCATATTAATAACCTTCTATTTCAATTAAGGAAACTCAATTTCCTGATATAACCCTCCAGGCCTTTTGTGCTAAACTTTGACTTGTTGACTCACCATACACTTGGCCAAAAAATCAGCCACATCCCTCTTCATACCATTCACCCGATACATCTTCTTGAATCATGATATATTTTTGTCGAATTGGGATGAACATAACGCGATTCATATGCCTCAACCAAAACTCTTTGTTGCAAACCATCAACGCCAGAAACACATAACCTTCGATGATACCGCAAAGTACCATAACCATTGATCACAAATACCATTACCTTTTGCCCACCAACATCAATCTTGATTTTTATCAAGATGGGATTTAGTATTTGCTTCTCCTTGATCTCTGCACCAAGAGATGACTGAACCACTTCCTGTACCATCACAAGAGACAAACTCTAAGATTAGCAGAGCAGTGAATATCCTTCACTAATTTTCACTTCTCCTTATCCACATGAGCTAAACTTCCTATGGATAACCTGCTAAGAGCATCAGCAACCATATTAGCTTTACTTAGTTGGTAGTGAAGACTTATATCATAATCCTTGAGAAGCTCCAACCATTTCCTCTGCTTGATATTTAGCTTCTTTTGAGTGAACACATATTGTAGACTCTTATGATCAGAAAAGATATCCACTTGCTATCCATACATATCATGCTATTAGATTTTCAAAGCAAATCCCACCGCTAAAAACTCCAAATCATGAGTAGGATAATTTCTCTTATGCACCTTCAACTGCCAAGAAGCATTGTAAGTCACCTTCTCATGTTGTATCAAAACAAAACCAAGTCCCAAATGGGATGCATCGCAATAAACCTCAAATCCCTCATTACCTTTAGGCATTGTCAAAAATTTACCTGAAGTTAGCTTATCCATCAGCTTCTTAAACTCCCCTCACAAGCATCTGACTAAGAAAACTTTACCTTCTTTTGAGTTAACTTAGTCAATGGGGCAGCTATTATTGAGAAACTTTCCATGAACTGCCTATAATACTTAACAAAACTGAAGAAGCTGTGAATGCCGGTTGGAGTTGTAGATCTAGGCCACCTTTTAACCAAAACCTCCTTTTACAGATCCACCATGATCTCTTTAATAGAAATAATATAACCAAGAAGAGCTATAGCATTCAGCCAAAACTCACACTTAGAGAATATAGCATACAACTGCTGCTCTTTTAAGTTCTGCAAACCACACAGAGGTGATTGAAATGATCCATCTCACTCTTAGAATAAACCAGAATTTAATTAATGAACGCAATGATAAGAAGATCAAGAACCTACCTGACAACACTATTCATCGAATCCATTATTGTCGCTGGGGCATTAGCAAATCGAATGATATAACAAAGAACTCAAAGTGCCCACACCGAGTACGAAAAGCCATCTTAGGGATATCCTTCTCCCTAATCTTAGGATAGTGATATCCAAAAAAGAATTCATCACCTTGCAATTGATCAAACAAGAAATCTATCCTTGGGAAAGTTTACTTGTTCTTAATGGTTACCTTATTTAATTATCGATATTCAATGTACATACGAAAGGAACCATCCTTCTTTAACATGAATAACATTGGTGTACCCCAAGGGAATACACTAGGACAGATATAACCCTTATCCAAAAGATCCTTAAGTTACTCCTTGAGTACCTTCAATTCAACCAGAGCAATTCTATAAGAAGGAATAGATATTGGATGAGTGTCTAAAACCAAATCAATACCTAACTCAATCTCTCTATCAGGTGGAACATAGGTAATATCATTCGAAAAGACCTCAGGAAACTCATTTACCACTGGAACAAAATGTAAAAATAAACCTTCTGAGTTAGAATCTTTAACCCATACCAGATGATAGAGACAACCTTTGGAGATTAATTTTCGAGCTCTAAGATACGACATAAACCTCCCCCTAAGATATGGGGAACCACCCTCCCACTTAATAACTAGTTCACTATGTAACATAAAAACAAACTTGCGGGTTCGATAATCTAAGGACGCATAACAAAAGTATAAGCAATCCATCCCTAGAATATAATTGAAATCCACCTTATCAAGTTTAAACAAATCCCCCAAAGTCTATCTACTACCAATAGATACCACACACCCCCTATAGAACCTTTTGGCAGCCACAGAGTCACCTATCGGGGTAGAAACAGAAAAAGTATCCAAAATAACCTCTGGATCAAAACTAAAATACATAGCCACAAATAGGGTCACATAAGAGAAAGTGGACCATAGATCAAGCAATTAATAAATGTCACGAGAAAAGAGTTGTAACATACAAGTAACGACATCGGGTGATGCCTTAGATTCCTGCCGAGTAGAAAGAGCATATAACCTATTCCAATATGTGCTAATACTTGAAGCAAAAATAGATGTGGAAGCAGCGCTGTTCGGTGTAGGAGAAGAACATGAAGCAACCAAAGCCTTACTCATTCCTGAGGCACCCTTACTAATTGGATAGTTTCTATGGATATGGCCTAGATGGCCACATTTGAAACACCTATCTCTTCCCTCATAATAGAAACCCCTATGTAACCTACCATAAAATCAACAAAAATGGCATGATAAGGCTGAATGAACCCCACTTGCCTGAGATTGGGCACCCTATGCCCAAAAATTATCACGAACCTACTAACACCTATCACCTGACTATTTTTGGTTAGGAGTACTAGTTATATAAAAGGAACCAAAACTGCCTCCCTTTTTTTTGGCCAGTTGCTACCATCTTGATCACCTTGCTATTGACCACCACCTTGTTTAGAAGACCTAAATTTCTTACCCTTTCATTTCCCAAATTCAGCCTACTTTCTCTTTTTTCCTCTACCTATTGTATATCAACCACCAACCTAGATATATCCATATCCTTAATTAGCAACACAGTCTTACTTTCAATGATCGAATCTTGAGACTGTCCAAAAGTGAACTTTCTTATCCTGGCCCTCATGTTATACACTGATTCTGGGGCATACCATCACAACTGATAAAATTTCAAGGCGTATTCCTTGATAAAAATATCCTCTTGTCACAGATTGACAAATTCTTCCACCTTCGCATCCCTCAATTCCTAAGGAAAGAAGCGGTCCAAAAAAATATTAGATAGAGTCTCTCACAAAGTCCACTCCTCAACATCACCTCTTGCCCAATCCCACTCCTTGTACCATTGGTACTCCACACCCTTAAGCTGGTAAGTAGCAAAATTCACTCTTTCACATTCGTGGCCTGAATTATCCTAAAAAATTTCTCCATTTCCTCCAAACAACCCCAAGGATCCTCCTCTACATTCACACTAGTAAAAGTAGGAGGATTCATCTTCATAAACTGGCAAACCCTTATGGACTCAATAAATAAAACACCAGATGCATCCCGCTCAACCTAAACAACAAGCAACTAAGAAATAATATGAATCAATTTACAACATTCTGCATTTATCACCTCACCCTAAAAAGGACTAGTAGTAACCGGTGGAACTCCAAAAATATCAAACACTGGACCCCTAGACCAATTTTGGATCCCCTGTGTCCCTTCAAGATTATCCCTAATTAGGATAGTAGAGTTACCTTGTGTGTCAGATTATCGAGGCATGATTTAAAATGCAAACAAACTAGGATTATAGAAGATTCTAGGACTTAGACTCCTAGCTTAAAAATAGAATACCAAGGAAGTAAACATTCCTAAATGCCTTGTAACCTCTCCCTTATAAGGGTGGCGGGCTACATATCCTTAAGAGAGACTTTACTCAACATGGCTTATGGACTCCCAATTGATCATGAACCTAAAGATCTGATACCAAGATGACATGAATCGACTTGGGGCCTTCTCATAATAGGCATCCCAAGTCCAACAAGAATCGAGGACCACCCCTAATGTACAACCCAACCATCCAAACCTAAGTCCAAAGTCGGATGAATTCCAAACATATAACAAGATAGTGTAGTTGCACAAACCCAGACTCTGGGAGAGGTCTATGTCAAGGACCAACCCAAATGAGTCCACCCATCCAAAACCTAGCCAATAACCAAATTACTAAAGCAAAACCATAACCAATAACCAAATAATAACCAAGTCCCTATCCATAACCTAATATTGAGGATAGAATAATCATAAATCTAGTTCAATGGTATTATCCCCAATAACAATGCCAATACAAAGGCTGACACCAATATCGATCCCGCCCATTCAAAGCCATAGTAGTTACATAAGCCTCTACCCAAAAAAAGAATAATATCCAATTAGGACATGCCCCAACCATAGCAAAAACTAATATCCATAAAATATCCAAAGTATGTAAAAACATCCATGATATGAAATAGAGCCTTTCAGAATATGAGAGCTCACCACTTCAATCTAACTGAGTTAATCCTGATTTCGATCACTAAGCATAAGAAGTAGAGTGGTCGGTTCCTGCATCATGTGGGGATATAGTTGCCCAAAGATAGGTTAGTGGGTGAATGCTTGCATGAACTCAGGATAAGGATAAAATTATACTAACCAGTAAAAACTAACTAAACCAACCATATATATACAAATCATACATATATATAACTATGTCGAGATAGGGAACTGGATTTAGCATGTATGTTAAAACCCTTAACCTGGGTATATGAATCTTAGCCATCCTAGAACCAGCCATGGGCTATATGGGTCCAGAGTAACCCCCTAAATAGGCCCTAATGTGTGTAGCCACACAAATAAGAGATACCATAAGAGTAGAGAATTCCCATGTACCCTTCGATCTCCATGATACATATGTACAATGTACTTATAGGATTCCCATATACCTCATAGTATCATATATGGTCACTATAACCAACCCTCAATTAGTAAACATGAGTTTCTAGTGCTCGTCCATTGGACTCACACGTTCACGATTAGCTATATCATCATGCCATTATTGCATAATTAAAACCATAACAATCCAACTAATCCATTATTCCATTATTATTAACCAAGGCTTTAAGTAGTTCTATCGTCATATCGACTATATATTTCAAGCAATGTCCTTAGCTAACCATTTTATGTAAAGGGATTCACATGTACCCATAGATTACATTATCATGTTCACTTAGGGGAATCCCATGTACCCCACAAGTGTTCTATTATTAAGTTGTCTTGGGGGATCTCATATATTCGACAAGTTGTTCCTTTATTAAGTTTGCTTGGGGGAATCCCATATACCCCATAAATTTTTCATTATCATGTATACTTGGGGGATTCCCTTGTACCCCAAAAGGATATTTAATTAACCATAACAATGACCACTAAATATTACCATTTAACTATTCCAAACCATCAAAACCATTTATGCCATTGAGGGTTCCATTACCAAACTATACCATGCAATAGTTCCATTAAAAGTCCAATAATATAGTAAAAACATAATCATGGGTATTTTATCAAATATGGTAGGGGCATAGTGTTTCCAAAACCAAATCCAATTACCAATTAACCATTCCCATGCAATAAACTATCCAAACCACCAATAAAGGATGTAATTACATAATTACAACATGGGAAAACCATAACCAAACATCTTATATCAAAATCCCAACATATATTTGAGAACTCCGAAAGCATACAATAATCTTTCCATAAAAACAATGTATAAATCATGCCATTAGTTGGAACTAACAATGAGGGAGGAGTACATGCCTTAGATTATGAAGATAATGGAGAGAAATCACCCAAACAAGCCCCAAATTGCTCCTTTAGATGAAACCTTAGCCTTTCTTTACCCAAGATCCTTATAGAAAATTAGAGAGTATTTCTAACTGTTTAAGATTAGAATAATAGGGTAAATTATGTCCCCAATAGAGTTATAAGTCATGGGACCTTAAGTGGTTAAGTGAAGAAATGTCTTGATTACCCCCACTTAAACTGCATAAAATCCCTGTCAAATTGTACGACTCACCCATACCAGTTGTACACTCCAATGTGAGTGGTACCCATCACTCATACCCTAGGCCCCCTAAAGCAAACACTATCTACCTTATGACTTACCCAACCAAAGTCGTACCCAACCATACGATCAATACCCCTAAACCATATCCCTGGCAAAATAGAACCAAAGAAAATTTGTACATTGCATACCATACGAGTAATGGAATGACTAGTACCCTATCTTACGGCTCATGGTGAGCCACTCATACTTAGATCCAATTGAAGTTACTAATTCTCAAATTAAGTGAAGGGGAACCCAAACCATATGACCCGTACCACCCAAGTCATGCATATTGCAGAGTCTAATCAAACCCATTAACTAACATTGTTTAGTGTATGACCAAGCCTATCAAACTGTACCCCAATATACGACTTGTACCCCCTAGTCGTATCTTGACCAAAAACTAGAAATCCAGGAAATTTTTTAAGGGTCTAAACCCAAGGTGTTTCATCTATGTGGCATATGTGCCATTTCGGCCCTTAAGTGGGTCTATAAGTGGCCACCAACCTAGTTTTACTTATACATTTTGGTTTACATTTCCAAGGTTTTTATGTACTTTATAAATACTCTTTTGATGTTTTTTAGTTAGTTTTCACTCATATTATTCACAAACATATATTTGATTCTAAGATTGACTTTTATCATGGAATCTCTTTGTTCTTGGTTTTTGGTTAATTAATTAATTTGAGACTTTGAGTTTTGTTCTTCCATTTTTGTAAGATCATTGATATGCTTTCTTTTATGACTTCTATGGAGTTTCTTGCAACCATGAGAGGCTAAATCCCTGATCTAAGGTTGTGGAAATCCTGGAGGAATAACTAAGTAGAGAACGTGCCGTGTTGTTCTTTATTAGTATTCTTGCATGCATTATGATTGTCTTCGATTTAATAGTTTTCTTAGAAGTGGTCAATGTTGAGAACTTGAATTATTCACTACTTACTTCTCAAGAAAAGTATATATAAGGAAAAGATTATTACCACAGTAATTTAAGGCTATCAACCCTTATCTAAGAAACTTGACACTCAAAAGTTAATAGTTAATCTGGGATCTAGTATAAGGGTTAGCAAGGCGAAACTCTAAGACATAAAGGTAAAGAGTGAAATTCATTAAAGTTTTTCGCAAGATGATTAGTGATACATAACTTATCAGGTTGTGCATGCAAGATATTATGATAGTTCAGTAGAGCACGACAAATCTATAGAGTTAAGAAGCCAGGGAAAACATAGTCCTAGTGTTCATCCCAGATTCATTACAACTAAAAGAAATCAAGACTTTATACTTTATACTATTTACTACAAATTTCCCACAACCCTTGCTTTTCAGCATTGCCCGACTATTTCAACAAGTTCGAGAGAGATTTTTGCCCTATTTTTTATAGGATTGACCCTAACCTAGTTAGGTTACTATAAATTGACAACTGTCGCATTGTATCTTCTTGGAGGGTATAGTTTTGGTTAAATCAAGTACCCAACTCAACACCATTACCAATATCAACCTATCACCACTAGTAAAACCCAACAAACCTGAATGGCAAGCTTCAATTGATCAATCTTCAAAATTAACCATAAATATGAGTTGTCAACTATAGAATCATAATAGAAACATGAAAGGCCAAACCTATATTTACTTTCACAACCCACTGAATAATTGAGCTTGCCTCACTTTAAAAAAGGAATACCAACCTACCAAGGCCCTAGGATAAATGGATAAGAATTTTGAAAAGGGAAATACTAACTAGATGACACTAGTCGAGTTGTCTGTCATATGAGTGTCGATAACAACCAAGATAATAATAATTGAAACAACAACATAAGGTGCAAGAGGAACCAAAAATAGGAAAACATGACCAATACCACTCTAAGGTCATGACAATATCAATATACCAAAGCAAAGGATTTTAACCCAAATGCTTCACCCTAATGAAATTATAATACATATCCACTTAATCCATTAACTAAAAAAATTATCTATGGGGGTAGACAGATGATCTTAAACATCTAAAAAGATGCTATAAACATAAATATAGTAACATTAAGTCATGTGACCATCGATGTATGCAAAAACTTCAGCGAAATTCAAATAGTTACCAAAATATTCAAAAATGCACCTATAATGATGGAATCCAAAGTCATAGTCCTGGATTGCTCGGAGAAGTATGAATTTGAGAATTTCCAGAGACAGACTGAGTGTCTGAATCACCATTAAGGTACTAAGTGAACTACCTTTAACTGAAGGTGCCACAACACTGCAAAACTAAACGGATTGGACTGAATGACTAATAATCACATGTACAGGACACTCTCTGGACCAATGACCAGTCTCTCTATAGTTGTAACAAACCCCTGAAGCTCTAACCTTGTAAAAACTATGAGTTTTTCCTAACTGGCTAACTGACTAACACCTCGGACACTAGTAGTTCAAAAAAGAATTATTTCACCATAACATAAGTGGCTTTAGAACTTAAATTTAGGCCAAAAATTTCTCCTCTCTACTAAAATAATCATACTCCCCATATTTATAACATACTGTAGGAGTTATAGGTTGGCATCAAATATATGATGACCTTATCTAAATAACTAAATCATGATTGGGGCATTCCCTAAAATAATCACCAATATCTCCATAATCAAAACATGCCCTTGGGAATCTCTGATGCACTGCACCTACTAATCCAAAATGGATTTTTTCGTATAAAGAACTCATTTATGTCGGATGAGAACTTAGTTTATTATGACCACCATAGGTAATTTGAGATCCACCTAGAGCCTAAGATTCTACCTATTTGTAACTAATAGGCTGCAAATAATGTTGATCCCTGCTCCTGGTTGGAATACCAGTAATACTATACTAGTGACATGGTCTTTTACTACAACCTCTATATATCTCACTACATGCCCTCTCTGTGGCCCTCACATGATCAACAAACTAAGGAAAAGAATATCTAGTTCCTATCAAATGAACTAATGTCAAGTAAAGTGGAAAAGCTAACCCTATAAGAAATCCATGGATAGTCTCATGCTCTAAAGGATATAGCATAGGAGTATATTTGTCCCACTCAAGAAACCAAATATTATGCTCTAAGATAGATACAAAACCCTATTAAACAAAATAAACCCAACTTTGGCATGAGAACCAGACAATGTATATGGACCACCAAATTGTGAGGTTTCCAAAAAAAGGCTTAAAATCTCTAACACGATATCCTATAAAAAAAGAGGTGGTCATAAACTCTATCAAAGACTAGGCTAGCCTCAAACCCTCTGGTCGATACTGAATATTCTAAATGTAAACCTCTAACTCCCTAGTATAACTTCAAGCTAACACTTTGGTAGCATGCATAGAAGTCCTATCCATATCTATCGATAACCTCATGTCATCCATCTGTGAATGCGTGGATTTAAAAGATGGATTAAGAGGTTCATAGACATACAAATAGATAACAAGGAGTCAAGAAATTTTTTTCTAAGAATGTCCTATGGACTCCCCAATATAGGATACAAACGTCTCCATGCTGTTCTGCAAGATTCTAGTAGAGATTAAGCTCTTGTACCAATATACTGGCAAACCTAGGCTCTACTATCATTTGTCACAACTTAATTTCTCAGGTTATGATGAAACCTACCATAACACACCAGTATGTAAGCTAACCAAAAGTCCATAATAGATTGTAACAAACTAATAGGAAAGCCATAAGAAAAACTAAATAACAAGAAGAAAGAAAGCAAGAAAAAAGTAAATATATACCTAAAACATGCTGAAGCCAGTACAAGAGCATCTACTTGATGTGTGGCCAAAATTATATATTTAGTCATTATTTGTCCCATATATAGTAATTTTCTTTATCCTTTTTGAGCATAGATTTTTAGAGATTAATCTTAATATTTTTTTAATTTGTAGGATTAAATTATAGTGAAGATGATATTGAAGAAAAAATGAAATTAAAATTGAGATATTATACCTTGATGGTATGTTGATGTCTGGCAAGGCCGGAGGACATTGTGATGATATATTGATACCCAACAAGGCCGGAGGATATAATGATGATATGTTGATGCCCCGAAAGTTCGAAGGACATTGTTATTATATGGATACCCGGCAAGGCAAGAGAATGATTATGTTAGTGTTCCTACATGTACATCTACCGGATCAAGTCCGGCTAGTGCTATGTATGGTATTTATATGTTTATATTCGCTTATATGAAATTTGGGTATATTGTTTATATTAGTGATGCCGGTTATAGCCCGTAAGATTAAATATTTATAAAGAGGTATAATTGATTATTGATGACGGTTTATGATTAGTGATAATTAATGATTTGTGATTATGAAGGCTTAGTGATAATTGATAATTAGTGGTGGATATTTTTTAAGTGACTATTAATGACTAGTTGACAATCGAGATTTATTGGTAAATGTGGGCTAGATAATACATGGTGCTAACTTAGTAATGATGATTTTCTTAATGAATAGTGGATAGTGGCTTTGTGGTAAATAGTTGTTGAATAATGATTAGTGGTTATATGATAACTACTATTCAACTAGATTAGTTAATAAAAGATGGTCAACTAGTAAATGGTGATCAGTGTATATTAATGCTATGATTGTTAAATGATGATAATATTATGGAATATGAGTACCTTGGCTAATGTTGAGACTTGGGATAATATTGCTAAATGGCATATTGGTGATAATTATTTTATGATTATCAAATGATAATGAACGTTGACAATTGAATTGGTTGATTGTTTTATTCTTGTCTTGAGTGTACTCCATGGTCGAATGGGAGGCAGTGATGAGTTCCTTACTTTTCTACACTAATCGGCATATGGGAGCCAATTTTGTAGTTATGTTTACTTTTGATGATGCTTTATGATGCATTATTATTTTGAAATACATATATATGTTTGCACAGTGATATTCACATAAGAAAATGTCTCATGTTATATTGTTATTCTAGTTTAATTACTTACTATGTATAGTAATGTATATTATTCGGGTTTAATTTTGTACCTTGGCTTAGTTTATATTATCTTGCAGTTTATGATTCATATATCATGATTAGCTCAATCGACCAATGATGCCTATTGAGTACTTGTTATTTTGGTACTCATTCTACACTTCTATACCTTTTCGTATAGATTCGAATACGAGCTATCATTACTGACCATTATTCATGTAGAGTTAATCTTTGGAGATAGGGTGAGTTCTTAGAGTTGGAGTTACTTATTTCCTTCTATCTTTATGATTTAGTCTTCTGTACCAAGACATACGTTTGATGATTATATAATATTTGAGTTGTATTACTATTTAGATGCTCTTGTACTAGATCTAATAGGTCATAGGATTGGTATTTGTGTCTGGTTGTTATCCATTTAGAATACCTCATGTTTATTTAATTTGGCCTATATAGGGCATTCTTTACAAAAATAACCCATTGCATTAACTCTAGGTTATGTTATCAGCTTACCTATCGGCAAGATTTAGTAGGTGCCATTATGACTCATAAATTGGGTCATAACAAATTGGTATTGGAGCCTAGGTTTTACCGCTATTATTGGTACAAGAGCATATTCTAGGAGAATTCTGTGAATTGGAATAATGATGTCTGTTTCCTATCTTTGAGAGGCTATGGCACATTCATAAGAGTTCTTAACTTCTTTCACTCATATTGTGCTAAGAGTCTAAGCTGGTTTGTGGAGTATTTCTCTGACTTTACTTTTTTGTATATGGCCAGGACATGTGCTACTGTTACACGAGATGATGGTCCTAAGACCAAACCTAGGGATCCCACTCCTCTTCATGGATGTCCTAGAGTTTGAGGATAGCCTTGTAATGTGTCCCCAGCTTAGGGACAAGATAGGCCACCTTTTCTATATGTTGTTCCTGCTCCTGAGCAAAAGTATATTCAACCCCAGCTAGTGGTAGGCCAGGGAGTAGGCCAGGCTCCACCAGGGTTTATTTCTTCTTTATTCCTCAGAGATACATTGGTTTAGTTTCTGGGTTTAGTTAGTGGGTTTCCATCTGATGGTACATAGTCTAAAAGTCAGAGTGGTAGTAAGCTAGAGATACAACTTATAGTTGTGGCTCATAGAGTTTAGGTTTCTCCTAGACTAATGATTGCTCAGCTGGTAGTTGCTCAACTAGTGGTTGCTCATCCTGCTATTTTTTCTAAGGACCAAAAGATATTGGTTAGATTCTTAAGATTGGCTTTGCCTAGATTTTCTAGAGTTCCGAGCGAGGATGCATATGAGTTTTTGATTTCTTATGATAATAAGCTTTATGGTTCTGTCTTTGTTGAGACTTATTGTATGGATTAAACCACGTTTTAGTTGGAATTATCTATTCATCATTGATGTAGAGGTTATATGGATTCTAGGTTGGTTGGATCTTCTCCCTTGTCATGGACTTAATTCTCCATGATATTTTTAGAGAAGTATATATCTTGCAGCCTTAGAGATTATTTGAGGGATTAGTTCTCTATATTAGAGTAGGGCTCCATGTCAGTTACAGAGTATGAGGCTTATTTTATGATTTATCTAGGTATGGAACTTTTATCCTGGATAATGAGTATGATAGGGTTCATCATTTTGTTAGAGGGTTGAGAATCCTTATTCGTATGTCTACTCAGCATTTAGTTTTTTTAGGTAGGTATTTTGCTGATGTTTTGGATTATGTTAGGGTTATAGAGAAGATAGACCATGAGGGTCGTTAGGGACATGATAAAAGGAGTAGGTTTCAAGGTAGATTCAATGGGAACCATCATAGTTTCCAACCCAGAGATGGTAGTTCTCAGAGTAAGTATCCTTTATGCCCATCCTATCAGACTCAAAGTTAGCCTAGTCAATCGATTCAAAAAGATTTTTAAATTACTAATGAAGGTCATTCTAGTGATAGTGATCACCCTGTAAGGGCCATTATCACTCTTTTAGGGGTTCATCTTTTGGTTATTCTAGTCAAGGTGGTTACTCTGGGTCAGCTGGATCTGTTAGTTCTAGTTTAACCCATATTTTATATTTTACGTATGGAATAACTGGTCATTATTTGCGAGATTATTATAGTTGTGGGGTAATTATTTCTTTAACTTAGAGTGTTCCCCCTATTAGATCAGCTCATCCCTCAGCTAGAGCTAGTTTTTATGGTTATAGGGGTAATTTCTAGGGTATTTAAATAAGTTCTCAGGCAGGTAGGACAAAAACTATGTTAGGTACCTAGCCATGCAGTGGACGTGGTCAGTTATATGTAGTACCTGCTTGATTTTAGTTTGATACTTTGTATATTATTGTTATAAGTATGATTTTGGTGTGCTTCCAGTAGACCTTTGCTTTATTTTATTAGGGATCTACTTATTCTTAAATATCTGGTTATAATGAACCACAATTGGAGTTGCCTTATGATTCATTATCTGCGCCATTGCACGTATCTACTTTTGTAGGTGATAATTTAGTAGTGGATCGAGTTTTGAGATTATATGTTATGATAGTTAGTAGTGTTTATACTTACATTGATCTTATTATTTTGAATATGATGGATTTTGATATTATTCTGGGTATGGACTAGTTATCCCACTATCACATGGTCATGGATTGTTTTTCCAAGATTATTACCTTAGCCATGCCTCGTGTACCCCCAGTTGTGTGAGAGTGAGTAGTTAGCCACAAGCCAACATGGATTATTTTTTATATTCATTCTTGGTTGCTTATATCGAGGTTTATGAGTTTTATCTCATTTATATATATGATACTAGTG
Organism: Capsicum annuum; assembly: GCF_002878395.1. NCBI lineage: Eukaryota > Viridiplantae > Streptophyta > Magnoliopsida > Solanales > Solanaceae > Capsicum > Capsicum annuum. The sequence continues at coordinate 65,811,035 of NC_061111.1, forward strand.
TGGAAAATCTGTCTATTGACTCTATTCCTATTGCTAGTGAGTTTCTTGATATGTTCCCTATTAACCTGCCTAATATTCCCCCTGTCTGTGACATTGAGTTTGTTATTAATCTCAAGCTTGGCACCCGACCTATTTCTTTGGCACCTTATCGTATGGATTCTTTGAGCATAAAAAGTTGAATTCTCATCTAGAGGATCTTTTTGGTTAGGTTTTTATTAGATTGAGTATGTCTTCTTGGCGAGCACCTTTGTTGTTTGTGAAGAATAAAGATCGTTCCATGCGCATGTTTATTAATCAGAGGTAGCTTAGTAAGGTGACGATGAAGAATCATTATCCTCTGCACATTGATGATTTATTTGACTAGATTTAGGGTTCAGCTATGTTTTCTAAGATTGACTTAAGATCTGGTAACCATTATTTAAGGATTCAAGATCAGGATATCCTAAAGATAGTTTTAGGACTTGTTATGGTCATTATGAATTCCTAGTGATGTTATTTGGGTTAACTAATGACCCAACCATATTTATGGATTTGATGAATCAAGTATTTAGGCCTTAGTTGGACTTTTTTATGATTGAGTTGATTGATGACATCCTTGTGTATTTGAGGAATAGTGAGGAGCATGCATAATATTTGAGGATCGTGCTCTAGAATTTGAGAGCTCATATACTTTTCGTCAAGTTATCCAAGTGTGAGTTTTGTCTTAAGTTAGTGATATTTCGTAGACATGTGGTGTCTGAGGGTGGTATTTTGGTAGACCCAACCAAGATATAGGCAATTCGTGATTGGGATAGACCTATATCTCCGATTGACATTTGTAGCTTCATTTGCTTGGTTGGTTATTATAAATGCTTCATTAAAGGGTTTTTCTACTATGTCAGCCCTTATGAACAAATTGACTCATAAAATGGTTCCTTTTCGATGGTATAAATAGTGTGAGTTGAGCTTTCAAAGGCTTAAGTATTTTCTTACTTCAGCTCCTATTTAGCTCTTCTTATTGCGGGTGAGGGATTCACCATATTTTGTAATGCTTTGGCTGTTGGTTTGGCTTATTTGATGCACCAGGGTTGTGTTATTACTTATGTTTCTAGAAAGCTTAAGGTCCATGAGTGCAACCACCCTACTCATGATTTGGAGTTAGAAGCAGTAGTTTTCACGCTTAAGATTTGGAGGCATTATCTTTATGGTTTGCATTATGAGATTTTCATCGATAATCACAACCTTCAACATCTTATATCCAGTGGGAATTATTATTCTATAGCGTAGGTGGTTGCATTTGCTTATAGACTATGATATTTCTATCCTGTATCATCTGGGAAAGGTAAATGTGGTAGCATATACCATGAGTTGGAAGGCAGTGAGTTGATGTGTAACCATATGCTAACATATTTGAGGCTTTTAACTCTAAATAATTGCAAGGTCTTGAGCAACTTTTGTTATTTTTGATTAATTTATATTTGATTTTGTAGTTTAATCTGATATGATAGAGAACCAACAATAATGGAAGCAAAAAGGCTGAAATCTAAAGCAATTAAAAGACAAGTTTAGCTGACAACATTCATGATAGGTCATCATCCTGGTGATAGGCTATCAAGGCCATTGTCAACCTTAAATAGGGAATGAGTTCCATCTAGTAGAATCGACGACATTTTGTGATAGGACATCATAATGGTGATAAGTCATCAGGAATGCCGTCAGCCTTAGGCAGGACATGAGAATTGGAGAAAATATGTGACGACATTTCTGATAACTCATCACAGTCATGATAATCCATTAGAAGTTGCCATCAACCTAAGATAGGAGTAGTGCAGATTTGAAGAAGACCTGATGACATTCTTTATATGTTGTCAGGATCCTGATAAGGCGTCACCAATAGTCTCGTTTATTCCGATAAAAAGTTGTAACCTTGATTTTGTTTCCTTATTTAGGGTAAACTATTTAAAGCTTTGTTTGAGGGTTTTCTAGACATTGTGATTGTTATTATTATTATTCTGCACAAGGTCAAAACCTTGATTTTTGGATAGCATATTTTGATATTTTCTCTCTTTACTTCTTGACTTTAACCACACAATCATTTTTAAGAGATTATTATCAGTATTTTGGGATTTTCCCTCTGTGATCTAATCTGTGATTTACTAGTTATTATTCATCTCTGTAAGTTTATCTTTCAAATCATAAATCTAATTATATATTTTGTTCATTACATCATGAGTGGCTAAACTCCATTAACCTGAGTTATGGGATCTAGGGTTAGGTCTTGATGAGGTGCTAAGTATTCAAGATTCAAAAACTGGTAGGATTTCTTGATAATTTCGAAGTTTTAATTAACATCTGTTGGTTGCAAATAGTAGACACACCTGCTTTGATTTTCTTGAGAAAGAAATCAAACATAGTAGGAAGTGAATTATCAACAGGGACTCGAAAATACTTCGTTTAATAATCAGTGCTGTAACATGGTTGGTTAACCTGAGGGAAAATCTGGGCAGTAAATAGAAATTCCCCAAGTCCGAGAGGATTAGGGAATTAAAAGCTTAAGTAGGTCGAGACACATTTAAGCATAACACCGATAAAGATAGCTTGTTATCCTACCCACCATGAGAATCTTAAACCACTTCTAGCATCTGACATGTACCGGAAGCCCTAATGAACATAATTTTTGTTATTTCATAAACCCTTGATTTAAAAACACCGAAAGTAAAGTGACAAACAACAACTTGTTAAACCTAAACCCCCAATTTTAGGAAACATTAAACTATCAGTGGATTAAATCGCAAAACAACTTGTGTTCATAACATATTCCCTGTGGGATTCGACCCTAACCGAGTTGTGTTTTATATTGACAACGATCGCTTACACCCATTCAAGAGTTTAATTTGAGCAATATCAAAAATGGCGCCATTACTGGGGAATACGGTTGTAAGCTGAAGTTTGTATGCGCTAATTGACTGTTAGTTAAGTTTCCTGTATTTACATTTATTTGTTATTTTTGTTTATTTGCAAGATTTTATAGTTTATGCCAAGCACCAGAAGTTTTAGAGAAACATTATTACCACTAAATCTGAAACTACAATGAATAGCAAGAATGGCAGAATAACAAGAGGCTGACAGACTGGCAGCCTTAGCTAGAGCTCAGGTAAATGTACAAAATGTCGGGCAACATGCACGACATCTTAACCCTGAGGACAAAGATTTGGGGGACGAGGAGTTATTGAACCCTGGAAACCTAAGGCATGCAGATAAGATAGTTGCACAAGTGCCAAGTAATGTTAATCGGAATCATACGTTCCAAATAAAACAAGAGTACCCGCCAGTCCAGTATGATTTGAATGATGATGATGATGGCATGGACGGGGTAGGTGTAATGGGTGAAATTATTTCAACACCATTGGCACCTAGAGCCAAGTTCAACATTACGAGTACTATGATCCAACTCCTCAATCTGAAAGGGTTTTTTGGTGGCCTTACTGGGGATGATCCGAACCTACATCTGGTGAATTTTGTCACCATTTGCAAATCTTTTAATAACCTAAGAGTGGGCCAAAATGTTATCCAGTTAAGGTTGTTCCCATTTTTTCTGTCTGGGGAGGCAACATTATGGCTGAGTGAGCTTATGCCTAATTCCATCACCCACTGGAAGTAATTGAAAGAAGCATTCCTAGAATAGTTTTTTCCACCCTCCAGGAGGGTACCTTTGAGGGACAAAATCAGCAATTTTAGACAGCTTTCTATTGAAGCTTTGCATGAGACTTGGGAAAGATTCAAGAAGAAGCTAACACAGTGTCTGAACCACAATATGATGGACCTACACTTGATGGAGACTTTATATAGCGCCATCAACTCTGTTACAAAGCCGATTATAGATAATGCTACTGGTGGTTTGTTTGTTGATCTACCATTTCAAGATGCCTCAGATATGCCAAATAGGACGACCAAATGGAGTTGGGCTTAACATACTAGGGAATCTATGGTAGCAACCCCCATTGTTTCTGTTGGTATGTCTGCTGAACAACGCAAGAGAAATGAGGAGCGGTATTAAGACATGGCCTGTCTAAAGACTCAGATGGACTTGCTCACCAAGCACTTATTGTCAGGGAAGACTGAGAAAGTGAAAGCTATAATGTCTCAAGACCGAGTGGATGTGAAGCCTAAAGAAGAGGCAAATTATATTAATAATCAGGGGGTTTCTGAGGCAATAGCCAAGGGAATCAAGGTCGGAATGCTTATGACAAGCCTGGTTACAAAGACAGGGAGCAAGGAAACTGGAGAAGCAATAATGACAGGACTGGTTTATATGTTTCTCCTGGAAATTGGAAAGTTGCTGCAACTGGCTCTGGAAAACTGTCCATGGAGGACATGATGGAGAAATTGTTGAAGGGAGTTGAGGCCACCAACTCTGGTGTAACTACCATGAAGACCGATCTGACATCCATTAGTCAGTTGGTGCACTCACACTCCACTGCTATCAAATAATTGGAGAAGCAGAGGAGCCAACTTTTTGCTGCATTCAACCATAGAAAGAGCAGAACGTTACCAAGCGATACGGTTCATAATCCATGGAATGATGGCTCATGTATGGAAATTACCATTAGGAGTGGTAAGATATTACCTAGCCCTTTTGTTGGTAAATCTGTAGATGGTGAGGTAGTTGTTGATGAATCTGAAGAAAGCAATCCAGTGGAGTCTGAGAAGTTGGATAGTTCTGTTAATGCTTCGAAGAAGAAAAGAGAGAAGGAAGAGGAAGTAGTGTTGAAAACTATTCCAAGACCACCACCTCCCTTTCCTTAACGATTGAAGAAGAAGGTTGATGATTCAAAATTCAGCAAATTCCTGGCAATGCTCAAGCAATTAACAATAAATGTGCCTTTGGTTAAGGTACTTGAGCAAATGCCAGGATACACAAAATTCATAAAGGACCTTGTTACTAATAAAAGAGCTGTGAGCTACGAATTGGAGGAAAATCTCCACTATTGTAGCTCTATTTCTATATGGACCTTGGCGCAGAAGAAGCCAGACCCGAGTGCATTCACTATTCCCTGTACAATTGGGATTATGGAATTCGCTAAGGCATTATGTAATCTGGGAGAAAGCATTGATTTGATGCCACTAATTATTTATAGAAAGTTAGGTTTTGTAAATCCCACACCTACCAGCATGCGACTCGTGATGGCGGATAGGTCAGTAAAGCGACCTATTGGCATTCTGTATAATGTGTTGGTGAAGGTGTCCACCTTTATATTCCCTACAGACTTTATCATTTTGGATTGGAAGGTGGACTTCAAGGTGTCCATAATTTAGGGTCGACCTTTCCTCACAACTGGAAGTGTGTTGATTGATTTGAGAGCGAATGAGCTCTTATTTAGTATAAATCCAATTTGATGTGGGTAATTCAATATAGAAATATGAAGAAATGAGTGTGTTCTTAGTAGTTTATGTGTATTATGAGGACGAACAGGAAGTGTCCATAGCTGAGCAACTTGTTATCGAACCTTTGGGTGCAATTATGATGAATTATAATAGTGAAGGTATCGGGGAGTATGAAGAGACCATTTGTGCTTTGATAAGAATGGGTTCATATCCTTATGCTCCTAAAAAGCTAGACCTTGACCTTGCTAATCGACCAACACCACCAGCCAAGCCATCCATTGAGGGTCCTCTGATGCTGGAATTGAAAGAACTGCCTGGATACTTACGGTACATGTTTTTGGACAATGGGAACACGCTACCTATTATTATTGATTTTGATTTGGATGAGCAACAGGTAAACACACTTATTTCAGTACTTCAAAGGCACAAGAGTGCTATAGGCTAGACCATTGCAGATATTATTGGCATTCCCCTAGGCATCTGCACGCATAAAATTCAACTTGAGAAAGATTGTATTCCAACCATAGAGCATCCTTGACTTCTTAACCCACCAATACAAGAGATGGTTAAGAAGGAGATTATTAAGTAGTTGAATGCAGGAGTGGTTTACCTTATTTTTGATAGCAAGTGGGTGAGCCTAGTTCAATGCGTGCCTAAAAAAGAGGGCATGCCCGTGGTTGCTAATGAAAGAAGTGAGTTGATTTCACTCAGACTTGTAATTGGGTGGAGAGTTTGCATGTTTTATCGCAAGCTGAATTCTTGGTCTATGAAAGACCACTTTTCGATGCCCTTTATGGACCAAATGCTTGATTGATTGGCTGGAAGGGGGTGGTATTTCTTCTTGGATGGTCATTCCAGATACAACCAAATATGCATTGCTCCTAAAGATTAGGAGAAGACGACATTCACATTCCCATATGACACCTTTGTATTTAAGAGGATGCCATTTGGACTATGCAATGCTCCCGCCACTTTTCAATAGTGTATGATGTCTATCTTTTTAGAAATGGTAGAGTACACCATAGAGGTATTTAGGGATGATTTCTCTGTGGTGGGTGATTCATTTGAGATATGTTTGGCAAATATGAATCAAGCCTTGAGAGATATGTTGAATTTAAATTGGTCCTTAACTGGGAAAAATACCATTTCATGGTAAAGGAGGGCATCGTTATCGACCATGAAATTTCTAAAAAAGGGATAGGTGTTAATCGAGAAAAAGTGGAAGTTATTGAGAAACTACCACCTCCTATTTTAGTGAAAGGAGTGCATAGTTTTCTTGGACATGCTAGCTTTTGTCGGAGATTTATAAAAGACTTTTCGAAGGTTGCAAATCCACTTTGTAAACTTTTGGAGAAAGAAGTGAAGTTTTCCTTCGATTATGAGTGCTTGAAGGCATTTGAATTCCTTAAAAAGAAGTTGGTTGAGGCCCCTATTATTGTTCTACCTGACTGGTCAAAACTATTTGAGATCATGGATGATGCCAGTGGTATTGCCCTTGGAGCTGTATTGGGATAAAAGAGGGACAAACTGTTTTATTCGATATATTATGCTAGAAAAGCACTGAATGGAGTGCAAAAGAATTACCCCATCACTAAACAGGAACTTCTGGCTATAGTGTATGCTTTTGAGAAGTTCAGAGCTTATCTTTTTGGGACCAAAGTGTTGATCCACACCAACCATGCTTCCTTGAGGTATCTGATGGCTATGAAGGATACAAAACCAAGGATGATTAGATGGGTATTGCTGCTGGAAGAATTTGGCTTTGAGGTCAAAAATATGAAAGCTTCTAAAAACTAGTTTGCAGTTTATCTGTCTAGAATGGAAGGTGAAAAGGAAATTAGTGATGAAATGAAAATAAATAATGCATTCTGTGATGAGGAGATCCTGGCTGCCACTGTGGAAAAATTGCTAGGTATGCGGATTATGCAAATTATGTTGTGAGTGAGGTCATCCTAGAAAACCTTTCTTTCCATCAAAGGAAGAAATTCTTGCATGATGTGCCTCATTACTTTTGGGATGAACCATATTTTTTTCAGCAATGTGCGAACAATATTTTAAGGAGATGCATACCGAAAGTAGATGTATTGTGCATATTGGAAGCATGTCATACTTCCCCAGATGGGGGTCACCATGCAGTCGACTGAATGGATAGAAAGGTGTTGCAGAGTGGCTATTATTGGCCAACATTATTCAAGGATGCCCATGAGTTTGTGCTGAAATATGACCAATGTCAGAGGCAGTGGTCAATCTCGAAAAGACATGAGATGTCCTTAACTAAGATGCTTGAAGTGGAATTATTTGATGTCTGGGGCATTAATTTCATGGGTCCTTTTATAAGCTTGTATAGGATGAAGTATATTTTAGTTTCTGCTGACTACGTCTCAAAATAGGTCGAAGCTGTAGCATTGTCTGATAATGAAGGAAAGAGGGTTGTTGCTTTTCTCAAGAAGAACATTTTCTCTCACTTTGGAGTACCACATACTATTATAAGTGGTAGATGATCTTATTTTTTCAATAAACTATTGCGAGCAACTTTAGCAAAATATGGGGTAAAATAGCACAGAGTAGCTACTCCATACCACCCACAAACTAGTGGACAAGTGGAGGTGTCAAATCGAGAGATTAAAGCCATCCTAGCCAAAACAATGAACACTAGCTGGAAAGATTGGTCTTAAAAGCTTAATGATTCCCTGTGGATATATCAAACTGCGTTCAAGACACTCATTGGCATGTCACCATTTTAGCTGGTCTATGGAAAAGCTTCCCACCTACCAATAGAGCAGGAGCACAAAGCCTTATGGGCACTCAAAAGGCTGAATTTGAATTGGAAGGAGGCAGCAGAGCTAAGACTAGGGAGACTAAATGAGATAGATGAATTTCATCTCAGGGCATATGAATGAGCAGATTTGTATAAATAAAAGATGAAAAAATACCTCGATTGGAGGATAGAGAAACGATACTTCCAAAAGGGTAACATGGTGCTTCTGTTCAATTCCAAACTTAAATTGTTCCCATGTAAGCTGAAATCTAAGTTGCCAGGCCCTTTTAAAGTTAGCCAAGTCTACTCATCTGGAGTAATGGAACTTGAAAATGATGATGGTAGTACTTTTAAGGTAAATGGACAATATGTCAAGCTTTACATTGGTACAAAAGAATCAATGAAAAGTATCACCATTATCTGTCTCGATGAAGTCTGAAGTAATGGAGATACATGAGTCATGCCACGACGTTAAATGAGGTGCTGCATGGGAGGCAACCCATGAACCCCGGGATTGATCCATTCCAGCTAAACTCTAACTCTTAGTTTATCTTTATTTTTAATTTTAAGTTGAGGGTGTAGGGTAGTATACTGTTGTAACAATTTTTGGTAGATAATTAGGAGTAATATAGGTATTTAAGCTAGTTAGATTATTTTGTGACTTTTGAGCACCACTTTATTGATCTGAGTTTATAACTGTATAAATTGCATTCATTTGTGACAGTGGTCCATCTTTTTGTGGCATTAATCTAGCGACTTGACGATTTTTGTTAAACAAATTGCATGAATTGAATAATTTGTGATATGCAATGTACTTATGTTCCATGTGTGTGTGAGGTCTTACTCAGCTCCTACTGTGTGCCAAATCTAGAACTTTTCCTGTTAGTCTTACCTAGGTTGCAGGATAGGGGTTAGTGAAAGATCATAGGCCATTTTTTATTGTAACCCACTTTCAGCCTAAATGACCCTCCCAATGTGAATAATATCCCTTGATCTTTGATTTGAGCCTATATGCCTATTTCTTTCTATAAAACCTCTCATATTCCCATTTATCTCACAATGACCCTGTTTTGGCCCTGGTCCTCCTTGGACACTGTGCACCTTGACTTAGGTAAATAGCCTAAGTTAAGGGTGGATATCATAGGGGTGCATGATGTAAATTGAGCATGAAGAGAGGTAGAATAATAAAAAAGAATAAAAAGTTGGGTGCGGTGAAAAAGGAATAAGAAAAGAGAAAGCTATGTTAAAGATGATAAAAAAATAATATGATGATTGAAAAGACCGTATCCATGTTGAGCATTTGTGATCAATAAAAGAAGAGGAAGAAAAAAAGGTTGAGAACTGAAATCCTAAGAGTTTAGTGTAGTGTCAAGGAGGCATAGTCACTCTTAAATATCTATGAATATCATCCCAGCCCCTAGCCTAAGAAAGTGAGACTTGTGATTATCCCTATGTTTATGTATGTGTATTCTGATATGAGTGAAAAAGGAATTTCATTGTTATGAGGGAGCATTTGGTATGTTGCTAAGTCATTGACTTGTTTAGATATTGTGATCTTGGTATGGCATGATTTTTATTGCTAAATTTTTGTCGTATCTTGATGCTTGTGAGTTGCATGGTTGTTCTTCAAAAGATCAACAGTGAGTTTTAAATTTACTGAGCTTGGAGATGGTGAAATTATTTTGAACCAATATGAGTAGTTAGCTACCAAATTGTACTTTGTATTCTCATAGTTATGTTTTGGTTGCTTGAGGACAAGCAATTTTTTTAAGTTGAGGATGTTGATGTGTGAGCATATGCTAACATATTTGAGACTTTTAACTCTAAATAATTGCAAGGTCTTGAGCAACTTTAGTTATTTTTAATTAGTTTATGCTTGATTTTGCAGTTTAAGTTGATATGATAGAGAACCAACAATAATGGAAGAAAAAAGGCTAAAATCTAAAGAAATTAAAAGACAAGTGAAGCTGACGACATTCATGATAGGTCGTCAGCCCGGTAATAGGCTATCAAGGCCATCGTCATCCTTAAATAGGGAATGAGTTCCAGCTGGTAAAATCGACAATATTTTGTGATATCTCGTCATAATGGTGATAAGTCATCAGGAATCCTATCAGACTTACGTAGGACATGAGAATTGGAGAAAATATGTGACAACATTTTTGATAAGTCGTCACATTCATAATAAGCCATCAGAAGTTGTCGTCAACCTAAGATAGGACTAGTGCAGATTTGAAGAAGACCTGACGATATTCTTGATAAGTCATCAGGATCCTAATAAGGCATTACCAATAGTCGTCATCTATTCCGAGAAAAAGCTGTAACCTTGATTTTGTTTCCTTATTTAGGGTAAACTATTTAAAGCATTATTTGAGGGTTTTCTAGACATTGTAATTGTTATTGTTATTATTATTCTGCACAAGATCGACACCTTGAGGTTCGGACAACATATTTTGATATTTTCTCTCTTTACTTTTTGACTTTAACAACACAACTATTTTTGAGAGATTATTACCAGTATTTTGGGATTTTTCCTTTGTGATCAAATTTGTGATTCACTAGATATTATTCATCTCTGTAAGTTTAATTTTCAAATCATGAATCCAATTTTGTGTTTTGTTCGTTACATCATAAGTGGCTAAACTCCATTAACCTGTGTGATGGGATCTAGGGTTAGGTCTTGATGAGGTGCTAAGTATTTAAGATTCATAAGGTGGTAGGATTTCTTGATAATTCTGAACTTTTAATTAACGTCTGTTGGTTGCAAACAATAGATACACCTTTTTTTATTTTCTTGAGAAAGAAATCAAATACAGTAGCAAGTGAATTATTAACAGGGACTCAAAAATACTTTATTTAATAATTAGCGTTGTAACAAGGTTGGTTAATTTGAGGTAAAATCTGTGCAGTAAATAGAAATTTCCTAAGTCTGAGAGGATTAGAGAATTAAACGCTTAAGTAGGTCAGAGACATTAAAGCATAACACCGATAAATATAGCTTGTTATCCTACCCACTGTGAGAATGTTGAACCACTTCTAGCATCTATCATGTATCGAAAGCCCTAGTGAACATAATTCTGGTTATTTCATAAACTCTTGATTTACAAACACCGAAAGTAAAGTGACAAACAATAACTTGTTAAACCTAAACCCCCCATTTTAGGAAACATTAAACTATCAGTGGATTAAATCACAAACAATTTAAGTTCACACCATATTCCCTGTGGGATTCAACCCCAACCTAGTTGGGTTTTATACTTACAACGATCGCTTACACCCATTCAAGAGTGTTATTTGAGGGCAGTAACCTTGATTTTGTTTCCTTATTTAGGGTAAACTATCTAAAGCTTTGTTTGAGGGTTTTCTAGACATTGTGATTGTTATTATTGTTCTGCACAAGGTCAACACCTTGAGTTTTGGACAACATATTTTGATATTTTCTCTCTTTACTTCTTGACTTTAACAACACAACTATTTTTGAGAGATTATTATCAGTATTTTGAGATTTTTCCTTTATGATCTAATCTGTGATTCACTAGTTATTATTCATCTTTGTAAGTTTATCTTTCAAATCATGAATCCAATTATGTGATTCATTCGTTACATCATGAGTGACTAAACTCCATTAACCTTATTTATGGGATTAAGGGTTAGGTCTTGATGAGGTGCTAAGTATTTAAGATTCAAACGGTGGTAGGATTTCTTGATAATTCTAAAGTTTTAATTAACGTCTGTTGGTTGCAAACAGTAGACACACCTTCTTCGATTTTCTTGAGAAATAAATCAAATATAGTAGGAAGTGAATTATCAACATGGACTTGAAAATAATTCATTTAATAATCAGCGTTGTAACAAGGTTGGTTAACCTGAGCTAAAATCTACGCAGTAAATAGAAATTCCCTAAGTCTGAGAGGATTAGTGAATTAAACACTTAAGTAGGTTGAGAGACATTTAAGAACAAAACTATAAAGATAGCTTGTTATCGTACCCACCATGAGAATCATAAACCACTTCTAGCATTAATTATGTACCGAAAGCCCTAGCGAACATAATTCTAGTTATTTCATAAACACTTGATTTACAAACACCGAAAGTAAAGTGACAAACAACAACTTCTTAAACCTAAAACCCCCATTTCAGGAAATACTAAACTATTAGTGTATTAAATCACAAACAACTTGAGTTCACACCATATTCCCTGTGGGATTTGACCCTAACCTTGTTGGGTTTTATATTGACAATGATCACTTACACCCATTCAAGAGTGTAATTTGAGCATTATCATGAGTATTGATAGTTTGGGTTGTATTTAAGTTTCTTAGAGGCCGTTAGCACGGGATATTCAGTCCTTAGCTAACTTGATGGTTTACCTTGATATTTCAGATCCTAGGCAGATTTTGGCTAGATTGGAGGTGAGGTCTCTATTATTTGAGTAGATTCGGGATCATCAGTTTGAGGATAACAAACTTCACTTCCTTCATGATCAGGTGTTGAGTGGTGAGTCTGAGAGGGTCGCCCTATATTCTGAGAGTATTTTGAGGTTTTATAGTCATATTTTTGTCCCATAGATTGATGACTTTATTTAGATAATTTTGTATGAACCTCACAACTCTATATATTTTATTCACCCTGGTACAGCCAAGATGTTTAGATATTTGAGACATCATTATTATTGAAGTGGTATGAAGAGAGATATGGTAGACTTTATAGCTCATTGCATATGTCTTCAGCAATTGAATATCCAGTATCAGCATCCTGATGGATTGAATAAAAGGCTATCTATTCCCAAGTAGAAATGGGAATGGATTACTATGGATTTAGTTAGTGGTTTGCCTTACACTTTTTGTGGTTTTAATGGTATTTAGGTCATTGTAGATCATTTGACCAAGTCAACATATTTTATTCCTATATAGATGTCTTTTAATGCTGAGAGATTGGACCATGTTTATGTTTAGGAGATAGTTTGTTTGCCTACGGTGACCATTTCTATCATTTTAGATCATAGTTATGTATTCAGTTTGAGGTTTTGGAGAGCATTTCAGAAGAAGTTGGGCACTTAGGTTGATCTGTGTTCAACCTTTTATTTGTAGACCAATAACCAGTCCGAGATGACTATTTAGGTGCTTGAGAACATGCTCTGAGCCTTCTTGACGGATCTTGAAGCCCATTGGCAATATCACATAGCCTTGTTAATGTTCTCATAAAACAACGACTATCTTTCAAGTATTTAAATGGCGCCTTTTAAGACTTTTTGTGGTAGAAAATGTCTTTCTCTTGTTAGATGCTTTGAGACTTCTAAGGTTAGGCCTTGTGGTACAAATTTTCTTTATGAGTCCATGGATAGTATTAGGGTAATTTCGGAAAGATTGAGAGAGGCTTAGAGTAGGTAGAAGGCTAATGCGGATCCTAGGATACGTGCTTTGAGATTTGGAGTAGGTTATTGTGTATTCCTCTATGTATTTCCCATAAATGTTGTGATGAGGTTCGGGAACAAGGGCAAGCTTTGTTCAAGGTACACTAGACCTTTGGATATTTTCCATGACATTGGGGAGGTAGCTTATGATTTAGATTTATCTCCAAATTTTGCTATTATTCATCCAGTTTTCTATGTCATAATGTTGCGGTGATATTTTTTCGATCCATCTCATCTGCTTAGATGGAACTCAGTTGTAATACCCTGTAAAGTCCTCTTCCAGTCTGAGCCTTATAGCATATTCAGTAAAGTGGAAATTCGAGTCTAAAAGTTTTAGTGAAGAGTTAGAGCCATTTTAGTGAGACAATGTACCACCTGGGACATTAGCACATCGTGGAGCCAGCCAAAATGGTAATCATCAAAATTCAGTTTGCCTTCGCGATTATGGCGCGTCGCGCCAAGGCTTAATTTCAAAATTTGTCAATTTCCAGGGAGCCTCCGCGATTCTACCGCATTGCGGTAGAGTTTCAGTTCGCAATCAAGATGGCAACGCGATTTCCACCGCATCGTGCCTTTATGTAGTTTCCCAATTGTCCAATTTCCAATAAACTACCACTATTATGGCACGTTGCGCCAGCATGTAAAATCAGGATTTTTTCAGTTAATTCCAAGGGCTTTTTGGTATTTTCCACTTTTCCCCAGCCTATATAAATACCCAGCCAAGGGATCTCAACCCCATTCTTCTCTTTCACTTAAAGCTGGGGTTTCCAAAAATCAAACTCTCTCTTCTTCTCCAACTAAAAACCAAGTAAGATCAAGAGAGAGTCAAGAGAAAACAAGAAATCTCTCCAAAGGCCTTCAAGAAAAGAGTTTTCCCCAGGTATGTAGATGTTGATTCTTAGGTCCCTTTCATCCAAGAAGCTCAAGTACCCTTTTCTAAAACTCAAAGATCTTATGTTTATGAGTTGTTAATGATTCATGTGAGTTGAAATTGATGTTACATGTGTTGTTGAGTTTTGATTTATGTTTGTTTACAAGATTCATGAGCTTTGACCGTAATATGTGGAATTCATGTGATGTTTGTGATAAACCCTCTTGAAGTTGTTTTCTATGTGATGTGTTCATGTTCTTTGGGAGTAGAAATGGTTGAATAAGCAAAGCATGTCCCCCATAAGTTTGATAATGATCTTAGGTGAAGCATAAGGGCCATTATAGTATCTTGAATAGGAAACCTCAAATTGTGAGCTAGTCCATGTATGCCTAGTGTTTGATAAAATGCCTTAGTGAGTGAAATGTGCCATGATAGTATGAAATCCCCAAATAGGTGTAAACCCACACTTTCTTAGTGTTGTCAAAAGACCATAGTGAACAAGTCGATATATGATAGTTGTAAATTCTCCAATTATATGATCTCTGATATATGATAAGCTTTTAATACATGCTAAGTGGTTGGCAAGTAAGTTGAGACATGATAGTATGAAGTTTTTCCCAAATTATATGATGTCCAAATACATATCAAGACTGATTTAGGTGTGGACTACTTGAGGTAAGAACTTATTGAAGAAAGTATAATCTAGTAGCATGTTTTCCTACGCTAGTACATGTTGATGTTTCCTAAATGCTTAATGCGATGTCTTAGTGATTGTAAAGGTGAAGGTATGTTATGTTTCCTAAATACTTGAAGAGAAGCTTTAATGATAATGATGATGAATGAATGACTGTGATGATGAATGAATTATTGTGATAATGATGATGAATGAATGGTTCTGATGATGTAGGAATGATTATGCTTAATTTTATGTTATCGAGTCCTGGGGGTATTTATACCCAATAATTTAGTTGTTGTCTAGAGCCCGTGTCAGTTTCATGATAATTCCAGTCGATCCATGATTCTCAGAACTCAGTGAGCAATCGAACTCTGTATCCTCAGACAATTGCAGAACATAAGAAAGCTCAAAAATCTCAGTAATCTTTGTAATATCCGTATCTCTAATAATCTAGCCTCAGCTCTGTACTCAGCTTAGATCTAATAGTAGTAAGTGTTCAATTCTAATCTTGGTAGTGACTGAATAATCTATTCAAGCTCTGTATCATTAGTTAGATACCATAATTCAATACCATTTTTATCAAATATGGAACTAAGTAATCTCACCGTAGCTCAGTCAGATCTTTTGATAAACATGATCAGTATCAGATTCAATTCAGTTGTGTTCAGTTAAGAATTCAGTTAGAGTCTTTTAGTAGGGAGTAGAAACTAGCACCGAGAAAGGGAAGGGATGGCGGCTCTTTTCGTCAGTGAGAGAGAGGTCAGAGTCATTAGTAGCAATACCTGACCTCCAGAACTACATAGCTAACATAGGATACATGAGTCACCATTAGGAAAAGGTTGTCACCTCTAGAGAGAGAATATTTGACTATGATATTACCTTAGGTCGACTTTCTATTGAGGGTCATCCATCAAAGAGGATGGACCAAAGAAAGGTTTTTACCTGTGGAACGGTATTGGCACCCTTCCATCTGGGGTTACAAGTTGGACCCTACCTATGGTAGGTTGGGGAATGTCTGTTAAGTAACTACTTCCCACAGTTTTAGTTTCAGTTTTAGATTCAGTCTCAGTCTAAGTATCAATCTTCAGAAATTAGGACTATCAGATATAATCATCTATCTCTATGAGGAACTCAGATAGTTCCATTGATTCATGGACCATCCGTTATATAGGCTTGGTCTTATATGTAGTTATTGGATATTATATTCAGAGATATGCCGCCAGACAGGCCTGATCATAGTCTTAGATTTTATTGAGTATTCTTGTTTTCAGATTCAGATATGATCATTTTCTTACCATTGATAATAGCTTCCTTAATCATCCATTAGAGAGGTTGATCTTTAATCTTGTCAGTCAAGAGCAGTAAACTCAGAATTCAGTCATTGATATAAGTACATCCAGTTTCTCAGTCATCAGTATCAGATGAGTCAGTGTCTCAGTATCTCAGTGTTAGTAGTGAGTTTAGTCTACAGTAAGAAAGTATTCGAGTTTCAGTCTCTAGAGTTGTGATGATTGTGACTATGGTCCATGCATTCATGTATGTGTATGTATTCTCGTGCAGCATTTTCATAATTATTCAGTTTAAATATCATGCATGCATGAGCCCTTGCATTTAGCCTTACCTCATCTACATACTCCGTACATCCCTGTACTAACGCATTTGCGCTATGGTGTTTTATTTGGCACCATAGGTTTAGAGGCATGATACCCAGAGTTTCCTTAGCAGTTCAGTCCCAGCCAACAGCAGTAGCCATAGCTGTGAGTCTTCTTCTTTCGAGGACGAATCTTAGTTTACTATTATTGCATCAAATTTTATTTACTTTTAGTTAACGGAGTTAGTTGGGGACATGTCCCATCAACTCCACAGTTCAGATAGTTTAGAGGCTTTTCAGATGGATGTATTAGTATTCAGTATTCAGTTTTGTGTATTCATAGATGTGTTGAACCTTATGGCTAGTTTCTATATTTATTTTAGATATTATACAGTACACAGGTATAAATATCAGTAAAAGGGTTAGCTTGTGGTCCTTCGGGTCGTAAGCACCGTGTGACATCTCTGGATGGGATCCCAGGGCGTTACATCAGTCCAGTTGGATAAGAATTTGACTTTTGTATTTGAGTCGGTGCTCATTTTAGCTAGTGATATGAGGCGGTTGTACACTATAGAGATTTTTGTAGTTAAGGTTCAGTGGAGACATCACCCAATGTAGGAGGCCTCTTATGAAATCGAGAGCGAGATATGGGCCCAATATCCTCACATGTTCAAGAATTTAGGTACATCCTAATCTTTAACTTTTGGGGATGAAAGTTCCGTCAGTAGTGGCTATTATAATAACCCTTCAGGTCTTTTTCTATATTTCTACTTATTTTTATCGTTAGAGATTTTTGATAGCTACCCCAAGTCATTTATGACTTGCTAAGATTGACAATTTTTTTACCGAGCAGTTTGTTTGGTTTTGAGAGCCGATTTCTTATTTTGAAGTCTTCATTGGTTCCAAAGGGCCACCAGGCAAAACTTTAATAAAACAATCTCGGATCTAAATTCTAACTGTGCCAGCAACTTTGGATTATCAATTTTAGGCTAGGTAGAACTTTTGTTCATGTCGTGATGCCCCGAGCTCATTTTGACCTATTAGTCGAAAAGTTAGAAAATTGTAAATTTGAGTGTGGGACCACATTTTTTCGAAATGACCATGGATGGAACATCCAAAATTTCCATTGCATTTGAAACTTTGAATTTAGTGTGCTTACAAAGTTGATTTGTGTATATCAGATTACAAATAAATCTTGAGGACTTGGCAGAAACTTGGAAAAAAATTCCAAGTTTCAGCTAATAACTGGTGCCTCTGCGATCATACATCTTGTGTGGCGATTGTACCAGTTTCTTTAGACAGAGTTGTTTGATCACACTAAAGGGTTTGATGAATGCAACATCTTCTCCTGGGGCCAGGGAGTGCGACTGCACACCTATATATGTGATTGCAGCACCTGATTAACTGGAAAGGGATTTAAATAGACCTCTTAGGTCATGAGTAAACTCATTTTCCATCCACACCTAGAGAGTAAAAGCCCTAAATATTGTTATAACTCAAAATTGAGACTTGTGGGTGACTTGGGAGCTTGATTTTATTTTTGTGATTATCATCCAAATTAAGGTAAGATTCCACCTTTCTTTTAGTAAATTTTAATGATTTCTTGACTTAAACCCCAATAGCTTAATGTCTTGATTTTATCCCCAATTTAGCTTGGTTTTTACCCATTCTTAAGGTTTATGATTCCTTGATCATGAATAAACATTTGGTTGTCCTCAGAAACATGATTTTCATAAATAGTATGGGTTTTAGGTGTTGGATTGTTAAAATGCAAGACTTGGGATTAATTGGATCATTTGAGTCATTTGAGACCGTAGAGCTGGAATGCTTAGTTTGTTGCCTTGAACCTTTATGTATTATACTTAATAGCTCATGTTTAGCATGAGAATACCTTTGGTTACTTAAGGTAGATAGAATGACTATGTCACTAATTCTTAGGGCAAGATTGGCCTTAGTTGTTTATATTAGGGAAGTTTTCTTTAGCTCTATTGGACTTGGTTATAGAGCTTGAGTAGTATCTTTATCTTAGAGATAAATGTGGATTGTTGTACATCTAAGAATGGATTTAGATACCTTAGCCTATTCCAGGGTATAATTTAACCTAGAATGAAATTTGGAGATTTAGAAGTGGGCTTTTTGACCCACCTTAAGTCATGATTGAGGTTAATTATCTTGAAACCTTTGAACGCTTATTATATACTTAGAGAATGGCATTATGAGGCAATATTGATGAACCGTAGTACTTATTGGTCATGATGAATGACGTTAAAGGTAATGCCTAACTATTATGCCATATGTATGAATTATTGGTTAAGTTATGATGAGCTAATGATTATGCTATTGTTATGGCTATTTATTGGGCTACTGAATATACTATTGAATGAGACCTTGACTATGATATTGTCATAGACAAAAATTATGCTATGTACCATGCGATAAATAAACTATAGATTATGTCATGGATTAGCTATTGCTCGTGTAGCTATTGCTTGTGCTATTAATAAGATATCTTTTTGCTAACAATAGATCATTGATAAGCTATTAATGAGTCATTGTTCATGTTATTTCATATGTTTATGATCATGATAAGAATTTATGCTCAAACAAATTCTAGGGAACAATCAAAATTATGATATTAGCAATTGTGCCATGAATTATGTTAGGCGTCCTACTTATTGATTATTTAGGAAAGTAATGTTATTTATTTAGTGTAAAATCATGATACTTCCTTATATGTTTGTTGATGCTATTAATTTTGCCATCGATTATGATTATAATAATATATTTATACCTGATAAGGCTGAAGGACATTGTGATGATATAATGATACCCGGTAAGGCCGGAGGAAATTATGATGATATATTGATGTCGGAAGACATTGTGATGATATATTGATCCAGCAAAATCGGAGGATATTATAATGATATGTAATGCCTGACAAGGCTGGAGGGAATTGTGATGATTTGTTGATACCTGGCAAGGTCGGAAGATATAATATTGATGTGCCTTTGTGTACATCTACCAATTCGAGTCTGGCCAGCCCTATATATGGGAATTATATATTCATATTCACTTATATGAAGTTCAGGTATGCTATTGATATTAGTGATTCCCGTTACAGCCTGTAAGTGTTAAGTATTTATAAAGAGGTATAATTGATAATTGGTGATGGTTTATGATTAGTGATAATTAATGATTTATAATAATAAAAGATTTGTGATAATTGATAATTAGTGGTTGATAGTGGTTATGTGGTAGATAGTTGTTGAATGATGATTAGAGGTTATATGATGAATAGTAGTCAAATGGATTAGCTAATAAGAGTTGGTCAACTAGTAAATGGTGGTTAGTGTATATTGATGCTAAGATTGTTAAATGCCGATAAATATTATGGAATGTGAGTACCTTTCCTAATTTTGGGAGTTGAAATAATATTTCTAAGTGGTGTATTGATGATAATTATGGAATGATGATCAAAAGATGATAAACGTTGACTATTGAGTTGGTTGATTATTTTATTCTTTTCTTGAGTTAACTCTCTAGTCGTATGGGAGGATGTGATGAGTTCTTTACTTTTATGCACAAATTTTTCGTATTGGAGAAAATTTTGTAGTTATGTTTTCTTGTGATGATGCTTTATGATGTGTTATTATTTTGAAATGCTTATGTATGTTTGCACGGCGATATTGGAATATGTTGATGTCTTATGTTATATTGTTATTTTGATTTAATTACTTATTATGTACACCGATGTTGGAGATGATTCAAGTTTGTTTTTGTACCTTGACTTAGTTTATGTTATCCTACATTTAATCATTCTTATATCATGATTTAGCTCAGACGAACAATGATGCCTGCTGAGCATCCACTATTTTGGTACTCATACTATACTTCTCTACCTTTTTGGTGCAGATCCAAGTACTAGCCGTCGCTATTGACCATTGTCATGCAGAGTTGATCTTTTGGAGATAAGGTAAGCTCTTAGAGTCGGAGTCTCTTATTTTCTTCTATATTTATGATTCAATCTTTTATACCCAGAAATGGTTGAAAATTCTACGATTTTTTAGTTGTATCACTGTTTAGATGCTCTTGTACAGGCTCTACAAAGTCATGGGATAGGTATTCGTGTTTGATTATTATCCAATTACAACACCTTGTGTATTTATAACTCGTGCTCATTGAAGTTGTCCTATGTTGGGTATTCACTACCAAATTAACCCATTGTGTTATCTTTAGGTTATCAAATCGACTTACATACTGGTGGGATGTAGTAGGTGCCATTAAGATTTGTTAATCGGGTCGTGACCCTATTTGAGCATAGTTAGTAGACATTACAACCCGTTAAAGTCCATATATATATGCTCCTATTTCCACTCGAGAATGGGAAACCGCTGAATCAAACCACCTGGTGGGAGATGCTCGATCTTTACCTGCTGACAACACAGTTAATGAGCCTCAAAATTTGCCATATCTCTCTTCATGACACTCCACCAATAATGCTGTCTCAAATCAATATACATATTGGCTATACCCAGGTGAATAGAATATCTAGAGCTGTGAGCCTCATGCAAAATCAATTCAATGAAGCCATCAATCCTCGAAAAACAAATGGGCAATCAAATCTCAAAACATCCTCAAAATCTATAGTATCCTTATTGGAATCACCGCTCAACACCCGATCAAGGAGAATGCAAAGTCTATTATCCTCAAACTAACTATCCAAAATCTATTCAAATAACAAAAACCTTGCCTCAACACTATCATGAATTCTCCAAGGGTTTAAAAAATCAAGTCACACCCTAAAATTGGCTTAGGATTGAATGTCCCATGCCAACATCCTTTGAGAAACTAAAATACAAGACAAACTACCCATACTCACTGCCTTTGGACTCAAGACATCTAATACCACATTTGCCTTGCCCGGATGATACAAGATAGAGATATTATAATCCTTAATTAACTCCATCAATCTACACTACCTAAAATTAATCTCTCTCTGGGTCATAAAATGATGAAGATATGATGATCGGTGAAACTCTCACAATGCACACCATAAAGATAATGCCTGAAAATCTTAAGCACGAAAACTACCATTGCTAATTCTAAATCAAGAGTGGGGTAGTTACGCTCATGAATCTTAAGATTCCTCAAAGCATAAGCGATAACACAACCATGCTGCATCAATACACAACCCAAACCAATATCAGAAGCATCATAATACACAATTAATCAATAGGAAGAGACAAAATACAAGTTGAAGTAAGAAACTTCATAAAATTTCCAAAGCTAGACTCACACTCCTCAAACCTTTAGAAAGGAACCTCTTTCTTACTCAATCTGGTCATAGGTGCTGAAATAGTAGCAAAACCCTTGATGAACCATCTAGAATAACTACCCAAGCCGATAAACCTACAAACCTCAGTAGGAGATGTAGTTCTAAACCAATCACAAATAGCCTCAATCTTTACTGGGTCTACCATAATCCCATCCGTAGACACCACATGCCCAAGGAATGTCACTGACTCAAGCCAAGACTCACACTTGAAGAATTTTGTGAAACACACATGATATCTCAAAGTGTGAAGCACAATCTTTAAAAGTTAGCCATGCTCCTCTTTTCTTCTCAAATACACTAGGATGTAGTTGATGAACATAATCATGAAGGAATCCAAAGAAGGCATGAATACTTTATTCATCAAATCCATAAATGTGGTTGGGTCATTAGTCAACCCAAAAGACATCACTAGGAACTCAAAATGACCATAACAGGTCCTAAAGGCTTCCTTCGGGATATCCTTGGCTCAAATCCTCAAATGATGATAACCAGACCTCAAATCTATCTTAGAAAACTCTGTTGCACCTGAAGATGGCTGAAAAATTATCAATGTGAGGCATAGGATAATAGGTTCTTCACTGTCACCTTATTTTCATGGATCCATTATTCTTCTTTACAAATAACACAGGATCTCCCCAAGGAGATATACTCATTCTAATAAAACCCTTACTAAGAAAATGCTAAAGCTTAGAATTTATCTCCTTAAACTCGACAGGAACCAAATGGTAAGCTCCTACAGAAATAGTTTGGGTGCTAGGCTCAAGATAAATAACAACCTCAACCTCATGGGTAGGAGGTATACCAGAAAGATCAATAGGAAAAACATAAGAAAACTCACGAGCTATAGGAATAGTGTCAAGCGAAAGACTCTCCTTACTAACATTATGAATATAAGAAAGATAAGACTCGCAACCCCTCGAGATAATTATCCTAGCACACATATAAGAAATAACTCCCATCGCCTCGTGGCTAAAAACTCCCTACACACGAATGGGGGTATATCTGTCATGGATAAGGCAATGATCTTGGCAGAATAATCCATGACTGCATGATAGTGGGATAACTAGTCCATGCCCAGAATCACATCAAAGTCCCCAGAATAATAAAATCTGTATGAGAATAAACATCTTTAGTAGTCACAATATAGGATTTGAACACCAAATCCACTACTAAAGAATCACCCATAAAAGTATATAAATGTAGAGGCACAAATAATAAATCCTAAGATAACTCTAACCGTAGCCCAAAATATGCAAACATATGATAATAGGTTGATCCTAGATTAAAAAAAAAAAAAAGCAAAGGCCGACTGTTGGCACACCAAAATTATACCTATGACAATAGCATCTGAAGGCTCCTTCTTGGTCTAGTAGATACTTCATACAACTGACCACGCTCGTTATCAAGTTGGAATCTTGATCGATAACCTCCCCTACCTACATAAGAACTACCACGAGCAACCTAGGGACCACCTTTAAAACCATGCAAACTACCTCTAGCTGAGGGATAAATTGTGGTAATTAGGGAAAAATTTGAGGTAAAACAACAATCTCCCCATTGAAAGACCTTGGCTTTGGACGCTTAGAAAAATTTCTTAAGTTGAGTATTTTGGACATCATACGACTTGTGCATGCTAGTCGTATAATGTATCATAATGTAGGGTCCCTTCTCTTGTATATAAATCATTGTGGTTTGGTTGCATTCTGTCCAAGGTAAAAGTGGACATTTTACTAGTCATATATTAGGGTACAAGGTCTATGTTGCCTAGTCATATGATGCCCTATGTTTGGACTAGATAATTCTAACCAAGGTACAGTTATAAGGATACTTCTCTTATATTAGGATACGACTTGGTTTTTTATGGTCATATGTTAGTCAGTATGGAGGTCTAAGATGAGGCCTAGGGTACGAGATAAGGGTACCACTCATATCTTGGTATACAGTTTAGGGGGTGTAGTCATACCCTCCTGCGGTCAAGTTTTCTTCATTTAAGCTAAGAAGATTTTGGACATTAACCACCCCAAAACCCTTAATTCCACATATACTATAACAAGTTTTTTCCTCACATAACATATTTTTGAAAGATCAAACACCCAAAAATCACTCTCTAACTCTCTCTCTTGAAGATTAAGGTTAGGGTTTCTACAAGTATTCATCTAGAGGCTCAAGTGTAAAGTTTCTCTCCATGAATCTTCATGACTAAGGCATGTGACTTTTCCCTCAATGTTATTTCATAAATATAAAGTGTTTAAAACTGTGATTATTTTTCTTAAATTGTGGTTTTAAAACCAAAAATTAAGGGTTCTGTTGCATATGGTTGAGTGTTGTTTACTCTTGGTTTAACTAATATTTAAATATGTTTATGAAGATGGTTTGCATATGTGGGTTCTTATTAGTTGTGGTTTAACAAATAGATCATGGATAACCCTAAACTTGGTGGTTTTTACCTTTATTTTTGTCTTGTTTATAGAATGCCCTCAAAGTGTTTGTGAAAATGCCTAAGAAAGTGAACAAGCCATATGATGAATTGGGTTTGGCACAAATGTTTGTTATAAGAATACTACTGAAGGATGAATGATATTTTAAAGGTCTTGATGAACGTAAATTGAATTAAAATGTGTTTTGATCTAAGGCATTCGCCGAATGAATATGTATGGTTGGTAAACAGTTTTGTGAAGGATTTATTGGCCATGTAATGACATGAATGATAACCTTGGTGGTTTAGTTAGTTAAAAGGTCTTGAGTACCTAAAAATTAAATTGATTTATGTCATTATTTGATAATGGGTTTGAGTCCCTGAATGTTGAGTTGAATTGATGGCTTTGAATATACAATGGGTTTGAATCCCAAAGTCAAATAATAATGGCTATGGTATTATTGTACGGTTGGAAGTGGTGTTAGTACGACAATACCAACAAAGTGACTTTGGTAAGTAATTGGCTTAATGGTTGTGTATGTGAAATGACGGTTTTTAAACTAGGCTTTAAAGCAGGATGTGTAGCCGGATCATAAAAGTTGAGTCCAAATAATTAACACTAGAAACCGTTTATAGCAAGTGTGGGTATCTTATTACCAAGTGGTTAGAGTCCCCTAAATCAATATATAAATAAGAGGTTTGAGTCCCCCATGTTGTATACATTGGTACTATGTCACCTTGATTATGCTGAGAGGTTCGAGTCCCCCACTTAGGCATATATAATAATAGATATTCTCTAGTTCGTATAGCTAAACAAACTAGTGCCCTTCCAACTAGGGAAGAGCTAGACCTAGATAACCCACAGGTGCTTTGTTCTATGACGATAATGCTACATAGCCCATGTTGATGTTTTTAAAGTTCATGCTAATATTATTCCCCATCCCATATGGTATATATGTATATGGATGTGTTGTATTAGTTATATGTATTGGTTGAGTGGTTTTGAACTGTTGGCAATATTTTATACTTTCCCTTGAGTTATATGTTAGCACTCCAACCACTAACCATCTTCAATGCTTTATCCCCATGTAATACAGGTGTTATTCATATTCCTACACCTTTTACTTAGTGATTGGACTCAGGAATAACTTGTGGTGACTTGAAGTGGTGAGATTCCATCCTTTGAAAGGCTTTATTTCTTGTTTTGTATTTTATATTTATTTATTAGTTTAGACTTGGATATTTGTTTTGTGTATGGTTGTGGCCATGTCCTGATCAGATATTATTGGATTATTTTTAGAGGGTTTGTATGGACAAACTATGGACTTGGGCATGTTATGTTATGGTTGTTGGTTGGATGCATTGGATAGAAGGGTGATCTCTTATCCTTGTTGGACTTGAAGTGCCCATTATGCTAAGGCCCTAGTTCGGTCGTGCTAATTTGGTATCAAATCCAGGTTTATGGTCTGTTGGGTTTCCATAAATTCGTGTCTACTAGGTCTCTTTTATGGATGTGTAGCATGCCACTCTTATAAGAGATAGGTTATAAGATAGTTAGGAATGTTTTACTTTTTTATTGTCTTACTTTGAGCTATAAAGTTTAAGGTCTTGGATTCTTCTTATTTCTGTTTGCTTGTATTTCAGATCATGCCTCCAAGAAGTTCTGATATTCATGCAAAATCTTCTGTCCCAACTAGGGATAATGTTTACAGGACATGCTCTACCTCTAGAGTCCAAACCCAGTAAAGGGATGCTGCATTAAATTGTCCTTGTGGGGTTCCACCTACCTTCATTGATGACCCTCATACTTAATTACCTTAAGAAGAAGCTACTAATGCTGAGTTTTATCACCCCATTACTCTATTGACTCAGCTGGTAGCTTCTCAATCCAAGTGTTGTGTGCCTATTACTCTATCTTCTGAGGACATAAGGGTTGGCCAGTTCATAAGGTTGCATCATCCCATGTTTATGGGTACTGAGGTTGAGGAGAGCTTTTATTAATAAAATAGAGAAGATTCTATGAATTATACGTACTTTGGAAGTTAAAGGTGTTGAGTTTGCTACCTATCAATTGAAAGATATGAAATACTAGTGCTACGAAAAGTGGGAAAAATAGAGGGGCAAAGATGCTAGTTTTGCCTTATGGGAGGATTTCTCTAGTTCTTTTCTAGATCGTTTATTTCCTCAAAAGCTTAGAGAAGCGAAAGTAGAAGAGTTTGTGAATTTGAGGCAAGTTAGGATGTTTGTCAAGGAGTTTTCCATGAAATTCCATCAATTTTCCAGGTATGCTCCTCAGTTTGTTTCTAAAATAAGTGCTAGAATCTATAAGTTCACTTTGGGATTGTCTTATGAGTTGATTATTAAGAGTAAGGTTGCCTTGTTGATCAAGGACATGGAAATATCTAGGTTGGATGTGTATATACAGTAGGTTAAGGAAGAGAAGAAGAAGTAGGTTAAGTTTAGAAAAAAATAAGGGAAGAAATTTTGGCCTTCTGAGAAAGGTGGCAGAGATGATGGTAAATGGCCAAAGAAGAAATGGAGGAGATATAGTTCTTTTACCAAGGCTAGTGCTTTGTACCTAAATCTATCGAGTAATTATCGGTCTCACTATGATGGTGGTTTCCAGGCACTAGGAGCACAATCTCAGGTTAGTGAAGCTCAGCCGGCTTTATCCTACCCTTCTTGTAGATTTTATGGGCTATGGCACTATGGTATATATGAGGAAGGGAAGAACTAATGTATCTATTATGGAAAAATTGGTCATATTCAATGTGAATGTCATGTTAGGATGGCTTATGGGGCTAACAAGGTTCTAGTTGCCTCTTTATCTACTCCCATAGCAAAAGGTGTCATTTTTCCATTTGCTTCTACTTTTGGTACTGTTACTTGACGTAATTGGTATGTTGAAACTTTTCTCCAGTGATGTGTATTATTTACTTGATCAAGAGTCCACTCTTTCTTATGTGACCCTATTTGTGGCTATGCATTTTGGTTTTGTCCTTGAGTGTCTGTCAGTTCCATTTACTATTTTTACCTCAGTAGGAGACTATAGGGTTTTTAAAAGAGTCTATAGGGGTGTGTGGTAGCTGTTGGTTGTAAAGAAACTCTTATGGATTTGATAGAGTAGGATATGGTTGACTTTGATGTCATATTAGGGATGGATTGGTTGTATTCATGCTATGCTTCCTTAGATTATCAAACCTATATGGTCATGTTTAAATTACCTAATAAGCCATTCATGATATGGGAAGTGGGTTCTTTAGTTCCTAAGAGGAGGTTCATCTCATATCATAGAACTTGAAAGTTGATTTCAAAAGAGAGTTTGTATCATTATGTCTAGGTTAAAGATTCTAACTCAGAAGGTCCTCTAGAATTTGTTCCTATGGTTAATAGTTTCTCGAGGTTTTCTTGAATGATCTTCTAAGTATTCCTCTCGATAGGGAAATCGAGTTTAGGATTGATTTTGTTTTGGACACTCGTCCTATCTTCGTCCCTCCTTATAGAATGGTTCCAGCTTAGCTGAACGAGCTTAAGGATCAATTGAAGGATCTATTAGATAAAGGTTTCATTCTTCCTAGGGTGCCTCCTTAGGCTGCTCTTGTGTTATTCGTGCGTAAGAAGGATGGTTCCCTTCAGATGATTATTGATTATCGCTTGCTGAATAAGGTGACCATAAAGTATAAGTATTATTTTCCTAGGATCAATGTTTTGTTTGATCAGCTTTAGGGTGTGAAGTTTTTCTCTAAGATTGATCTAAGTTTGGGTTATCATCAACTTAAGATTTGGGAGACGAATATCCCTAAGGCTCCTTTCAAGACCTGGTATGGTCACTATGAGTTCATAGTTATGTTTTTTAGATTGACCAATGCTCCAACAGTATTATGGATTTCATGAATAGGTTATTTCATCAGTTTATGGATTTGTTTATCATTGTCTTCATTGATGACATCTTGGTCTACTCTTAGAGTGAGGTGGATTATGTTGATCACCTCTGTGTTGTGTTACAGACCTTGAAGGATTAGTGTTTATATGCCAAGTTCTCATAGTGGGAGTTTTGGTTGAAGGTTGTGACATTTCTTGGTCATGTTATCTATAGTGAAGGGATTATGGTGGATCCACAAAAGGTTATAGTGTTTAATAAGTGGACTAGACCTATGGCTGCAATTGATATTCAGAGTTTCTTAATTTTAGCCAGTTACTATAGAAGGTTTGTGGAAAGTTTCTTTTACTATAGCTGCCCCATTGACTAAATTGACCCAGAAGGTCATTTTTTTATTGTCGGATGTGTGTGAGGGTAGTTTTGAGAAGTTAAAAGATAGGTTGACTTCAGCTTTGATTTTGACCCTTTCTCGGGGTAATAATGGCTTTGTAGTGTATTGTGATGCTTCTTGTGTTTGGCATGGTATGTTGGTGGCTTATTCTTTTAGGCATTTGAAATTTTATGAGAAGAACTACCCTACCCATGATTTGTAGATGTTGGCTATGATATTTGCATTGAAAATTTGTTGTCACTATCTCTATGTGGTTTATGTTGACATCTTTTCATATCATAAGAGGTTACAGTATTTGATTACTCAAAAAGAGTTGAATCTTTGACAAAAGAGATGTCTTGAGTTATTGAAGTACTATGACATGAGTCTCCATTACCATCAAGGTAAAGCTAATGTAGTTGCTAATGCTCTTAGTAGGTTATCCATAGGGAGTCTTGCTTCTATAGATGAAGATAAATGGGAGTTGGTGAAGGACATTCGCTGTTTGGCTAGTTATAGAGTTTGTCTCATGTACTTTAAGGATGGTGGTGTGTTTGTGAATCAGGTATCACAGTCATCTCTTGTTGTTAAGGTAAAGAAAAAGCAAATGTTGGACCCTGACTTGATGAAAATTAAGGGGAATATGGGTCAGAAAAAGGTTGTTGATTTTGTGATTGGTGGGGATGGTATCTTAAGGTACCAAGGTAGACTATGTGTACCCGACATCGATGGATTATGGGTAAGGATTTTGGTTGAAGCTCATGGATCTCGATATGCTCATCATCCTGGTTCCACGAAGATGTATCATGATCTTAAGGAGTTTTATTGGTGGAATAATATAAAGCGAGATGTGGACAACTTCTTGGCTAAGTGCATGGTGT
Organism: Capsicum annuum; assembly: GCF_002878395.1. Lineage (NCBI taxonomy): Eukaryota > Viridiplantae > Streptophyta > Magnoliopsida > Solanales > Solanaceae > Capsicum > Capsicum annuum. Next base: position 65,840,590 of record NC_061111.1, read on the forward strand.
GTCAATAACTGAAAGTCAAGCACATGAGACCCAAGGTTTTGTATCAAGAGATTGAGTTTCCCAAATGGATATGGGGGATGTTCCTCGGTCTTGGAATCAGTGTGATTCACTTTGGGTTATTATGGATAGAATGACTAAGTCCACTGACTTCTTGCCAGTAAGAACTGGTTATTCGAAGGAGGATTACGCTAAGTTATATCTTACAGAGATTGTAAAGATGTATAGCGATCTAACTTATATCATCTCAGATTATGTACTTCTTTCTCATCTCATTTTTGGAAGTTATTTTAAAAGGGTTTGGGAACTAAGGTGTGCCTTAATACCACTTCGGACAAGTAGATAGGACCATTCAAATATTAGAAGATATGCATCGTGCTTACGTGATTGACTATGGTGGTAGTTGGTTAGACCATTTTTCTTTGATTTAATTTGCTTATAATAAAAGTTATCATTCTAGCATTCGTATTGATCCTTTTGAGATGTTGTAAGATTGGAGATGTCGTTCTCTCATTGGGTGGTAAGAAGTTTGTACAGGTAAGTTGTTTGTCCCTGATTTGGTTTACCAAGACTTAGAAAAAGTGAAGGTGATTCATGATAGGTTAAAAGTTGCTAAAGTTGCCAAAAGGCCTATATGGATGTGAGGCGTAGGGAGTTGGATTTCAATATTGGAGATTGGGTATTCTTGAAGGTATTTCCCATGAAGGAAGTAAAGCGGCTTGGTAAAAAGGAGAAGCTTAGTCCCTGGTATGTTGGTCCATATCTTGCTTTGAAGAGGGTTGGTAATGTTGCCTATGAGTTAGAGTTTCCTCCTAGTTTGAGCTCTGTTCATATGATTTTCTATGTCTCTATGTTGATAAAGTGTGTAGGCGATCCTTCATTGATTGTTCCTTTGGAAGGGTTGGGTATCTCAGATTCTTTGTCTAATGAAGTAGTCTCGGTTGAGATCTTGGATCATCAAGTCCATCGACTGAGAAAGAAGGATATAGCTTTGGTAAAGGTCCTTCAGAGGAACCATAATGTTAAAGAAGCTACTTGAGAGGCGGAAGATAACATGAAGTCCAAGTATCAGCATTTGTTCCCCGTTCCAGAAATTTATGCTTGATATATGTGTTGTTTTTAATTTCCTTGTGTTATATCTTTATTTTCTATCTTAGTTAAAATTTAGTTTGATGTGTAATAATGTAATAGCTTGTGCTTGTGCTTGCTTTACCCGTAATTCAAGGAAATGATCAAAGTATGGGAGAATTTAAACACCTAGGCCTTCTACCCTTAGAAAAATTTCATAAATGAAGTATTCTGGACATCATGCGACTTGTGCGTGCTAGTCGTATAATGTGATGTGATATAGGGTCCCTTCTCTTGTATGTGGATTAGCGTGGCTTGGTTGCATTCTGTCCAAGGTATGAGTGGATATTTTACTAGTCGTATGTTAGGGTACAAGTTGTATGTTGACTAGTTGTATGATGCCCTAAGTTTGGTCTAGATGATTCTGACCAAAGTATGGTTCTAAAGGCACTTCTCTTATATTAGGATATGATTTGGTCTATTATGGTTGTATGTTTGTCAATATGGACATCCAAGATGAGGCCTAGGGTACGAGATAAGGGTACCACTCATACCCTAGTGTATGGTTTAGGGGGTGTAATCGTACCCTCCTATGGCCAAGTTTTCAGATTTTAAGCTAAGGAGATTTTGGACATTACCCACCCCAAAAACCTTAGGTCCTCATATCGTATAATATGTTGTGGCCTATTATAACACATTTTCGAAAGAGAAAACATCCAAAAAACACTCTCCAACTCTCTGTCATGAAGATTACGGTTAGGGTTTCTACAAGTGTTCATCTAAAGGCTCAAGAGTCAAGTGTCTCTATGTGAATCTTCATGAACAAGGAATATGACTCTTTTTCATTGTTAGTTCATAAATATCATGTGTTTTACAGTGTGAATATATTTCATAAATTGTGATTTTGAAACCAAAAATTGAGGGTTTTGTTGCATATGGTTGAGTATTTTTTATCTTTGTATAACTTGTGTTTATACATATTTTTATGATGGTTCGCACATGTGGGTGCTGGTAATTATGGTTTAACACATAGGTCAAGGATAACCCTAAACTTGGTAGTTTTTACCATGATTTTGGTCTTGATAATAGCATGCCCTCAAAGTGTTTGTCAAAATTCCCAATTGAATAAACCAGTCGTATGATGAATTGGGTTTGGCACAAATGTTTGGTATGAGAATGCTAATGAAGGATGAATGATTCTGTAAAGGTCTTAATGACCATAAATTGAATTGAAATGTGTTTTGAAATAAGGCATTGGCCTAATGAATATGAATGGTTAGTAAAGGGTTTGTGAAGGCTTTGTTGGCCATGTAATTACGTGAATGATAACCTTGGTGGTTTAGTTGGTAAAAGGGTTTGAGTCCCTAAACAATCAATTTATTTATGTGTCTATTTGATAATGGGTTTAAGTCCCTCAATATTGAGTTGAATTGAAGGATTTGTATAGACAATGGGTTTGATTCCCAAAGTTAAATGATAATGGTTATGTCATTATAGTACATTTACAAGTGGTGTTGGTATGATGATACCAACGAATTACATTTGGTAAGTAATTGGCTTAATGGTTGTGTATGTAAAATGAAGATTTAAAATTGGGTTTTAAAGTGGTATGTGTTGCCAAACCTAGAAAGTGGAGTCCAGAGGACTAACACTACAACCACGCTAGCTAGTACGGTGTCTTATGACCGGGTGGTTTGAGTCCTTTGAATAAATATATGAATGATAGGTTTAAGTCCACCATGTTGTATACATTGGTGCAATGTCACCTTGATTATGCCGAGAGGTTTGAGTCAGCCACAAGCATATACAGTTATGGATATTCTTTAGTTCATGCGGCTACAAACACTAGAGCTCTTCCACCTAGGGAAAATTTGGACCCATATAGCCTGTGGGTGCCTTATTCTATGACGATTATGCTACACAACCCCAGTTAATTTTTTCAAAGTTTATGCTAATCTTGATCCCTACCCCGACATTGTATATATGTATATTTATGTATTGCATTGGTTATAAGTATTGGTTGAGTTGTTTTGAAATGTTGACACTATTTTGTCCTTACCCTTGAGTTAATTTTAGTGCACCAATCTCTAACCATCTTCAATGCATCATCCTGATGCATGTGCTAGTCATATTCCTACACCTCCTACTCAGTGATTGAACTCGGGAATAGCTTGTGGTGTCTTGAACTGGTGAGCTACCATCCTTCAAAATGTTTCATTTCTTGTTTTGTGCTTCTTTATGTCTTTATTGGTTTAGACTTTGATATTAGTTTTGGATATTGTCGGGGAAGTGTCCTGACCGAATATTACTGGATTATTTTAAGAGGCTTTGTATGGACAAACTATGGAGTTTTGTATGTTATATTATGGTATTGATTTGAAATTGGTTATTATATTGGTTATGATATGGTTTTTGGTTAGATGGATTCGATAGTAGGGTGATCTCCAGTCCTTGTTAGACTTGATTTGATCATTACGACAAGGCCATGGTTCGGTTTGTGTCACCTATTACTAGGGAACTCTCATGAATAATGACCACAATCCACAAAACTATTACAAGTCACCTGAGCTATAGCAGAACTAGAAAATCTATTTGACTCTCAGTAGCCACCTTGACTAGAATAACCAGAAGACGAAACCCTTAAAGACTGACCATTTCCCTGACTAGGGAGATCACTAACACAAGAGTGACCCCGATAAGTAATCTAGAGCTCTACATAAATGGGTCTACTAGGCTGACTTCAAGGCTGAGATGGCTGACGCGAAAGGTTCCTTCCTTGAAAACCACTGCCTATGAATTGGGAGCTACAACGAATCCTAATGAAACTACCCTGATATATAGGCCTCTTATCGCTACCCCCTTGAGCCACATGATGCATCTCTTCCATCACCGATGCATGATCCATAAAAGTTGTCTTTAGGCATCATAATAAGATGGTTATGGAGTGGGAAGATAGTTTCATTCCCTAGTTATTAATGGAAATAGTAGTATCATATCTTAGAACTCAAAGGTTAGTTTCAAAAGGGATGTCTTTATTATTTGGCTTGGTTTTAAAGTTTCTAACGTGGAAGGTCTTTTTTTACATTTGGTTTTGGTAATGATTGAATTTCTTGGGGTCCTTTTTAATGACCCTCATGGTGTCTTTCTAATGGGGAGGTTCGTTTAGGGTTGGTCTTGTTTTTGACATTTGTCCAAATTTCTATTCCTTCTTTATAGAAAGGTTTTAGTAAAGTTGAAGGATCTTAAGGATAAATTTAGGGATCTTTTAGATAAAGGTTCTCTTCATCTTAGTATTTATCCATGGGGTGTTTTGTTCTTCCATGCATAAGAGGAATGGTTTTTCCTAGAAATGGATAGGTTGTCGGTGGGTAACTAAGGAATTTACAGTGTCCTCCTTAAGGGATGGACCATGCTTATGTATATTCTATAAGGTACTTTGCTAGTAGTACATGGTGGTTGGCAGATCCTAGGCTTGAATCAAGATGCTTGATTTTGATAAAAGGGAGTATGATAAGCTCAAAAATAAAAATATGGGAGTTGTGGTGGTAAACTGGTAGGTTGGATGAGGTTGACAATATGGGAAAGACAATAGTGTGAGAGTTGTACCACATAGGCTGGGAGTTTGGGTTAAATGGAGGAATAGGTGATCTAGTCATTCGACAGGTTAGATCATGGAGCATGCATGTATCCTTGTCCCTATACTTGTACTTTATTGTTCGCATGAAATTAATTATTAAATTCATGGCTTTGAATGTGCGTTTTGACAAAACTGAAGGCTTTGACATAATTACTCATTTAATTGATTTTTCAGGGATTATGATGCATTATTCGTGCTTTATTTATTTTTATAAACATTGTAGGATGCATGGGAATATTGAATGCATTTTGGGGTACTATGGATTCCCCAATTACTTGATTTTGGTTTGGAAAATTTTATATCCTCAAAATATTTATGAAATTGCTATTGGATATAATTTTGTCATATGGTTTGACTATTCTTGAATCTTTTCATTTCATAGATGGCTAAGGAAACATGGATTATGCTTTGGTTGGATTCAAATTATTTCTAAAAGGCCTTGGTGGACATGGGTTGATTTTAAATGGTTTAGATTTAAATTGGAAAACTTGGAGTCAATTTTGTCTAATGATTTTTTCATGTCTATGTTGGGCTCTACGTATCATTGGGATGAATAAGGTTTTGAGTATGGGAGAACCAAGCGTCCCTAGTGTATGTCTTCGGTGATACTCTTTAAAGCAGAAAATTATGTTTGTTGGTGTAATGTGATGGAGGTTGGTGGTTAATCTAGAATCCTCTTTTTATGGTGGACTTCAAGGGAAGGTCAGGTCACAAATTCTTGTGATACTCTTCCATCTCGGTTGAGAGTGTACTTTGTTTATGTTGCATGCATTCTTATAGAATTTATGTCTAAGGTTCGTATTTGGTATTCACCCTATTCCCTAAATAAGAGTTTTGACTTATATTACATTACTCATCGTATATGTGTTTGTGTTTTTTTATCAGTGTTAAGGAATCCATTTTTGTATGATTATGTTGGGATGGATCTTCATTATGGTTTAGTTGGTTAGTACAAAGTACTTCGTGCCTATGGTGTTATGTCTTATTTTGGTTGGGGGGAGTTTTTGTCCAGACTTAGGTGGCATGGGTAATTTTTGTAATTTAGTTCCTTAAATGATTTTTCTTTTATTATGATGGTAGTGGCATTGGGCATCATGGTGATGTTGTGAAATAGGGAATATAGAAGTCCCTAAGTGGGGAAGAGTCTAGGTGACTACCAGTGTTAAGGTTTTGGAAAGTGAGCTAAGGATGTTGTCATGGGAAATGGTTAGGAAAGGAATAGGTGGTGGAAAATCCTTGTGGAAATGATAGTGGGTGCTAGATCTTTTGATGGATAGATCATACCACTAGTGTATAAGAAGTAGGCTTGAATGTTGTGGTCGGTAGAAATACCAATAAGTTGTGTTGGGTACCTGAGAGGTCTAGTAAGGCATGTTTTTATTATTTATTTTCATGGCTTAGTAGATGTACGATTTTGGGTGTTCAATTATAGGCTGGGGTTTTAGTTATAGTGGTTGGACATGGTTTGCCCATGTCTTTATTTATGGTTTTCTTGTTATAATGGTGATGGAAGCGGGGTGGTGTTTCAGGATAGATGTAAGGAGCAGAGCCCGCTGGACTATGTTAACTACTTTTAGCTTTAGATAGCCTTGAACATAGAATCGATGGTGTATAGCTAGACTCAAACTTTCTTAGTGGTGTATCTTGGTAAATTGTAAATCGAATTGGACTTGCCCTTTAGCATGTGTCCATTCATCTGGTAATGTATGTGTTGCTTTAGGTTGAGGTGTGGATGGTCCAAGGTTGGTTGGTTTCTTTGGGTGGTATTGGTATCTCATGTTCTTTGTTCTTTTAGGGAGGTCCCCATGAGGATCTTAGATTGGTAAGTTCGCCGGTTGCAAACAAATAAGGTATGGCTTCTGTAAAGGTTCCATGGTTGAATTAAAGGTTTGAGAAAGTCATTTGGGATGTGGAGGAGAAGATGGAGTCCAAGTATCCGCATTGATTTTTCATTCCGAAAACTCGTGCATAGGGTATGTGTTCTTTATAACATCTTGGTTTCTAACTTGGTTAAAGGTGAGGATTGGCTCCTCTTGCATCTTTGTGTTCTAACTTAGTTAGAGGTCGAAATGAAGGTATTGGGGTGTAAATCATGTTCGAGGTATGTGATGATCTTATCATCTTGGTTTATGTCCTTGTTTTCTATTTTGGTTGAGGGAAATATTATTGGGTTATGTCATGCTTACTCCTACCTTTACGTGTCATCTGAGGATGACTGTTCCTAGTGGGGGAGACTGGAACACCCCGAAATAGGACCCTTGAAAATTTTCTTTGGGTTTTTGACTTGTTGGGTTTGGTACGAATCAAGGTTACTATTCATACCCTTGGATATGGGTTGTAGGGTTTCTTGAGTGTGAAGTCACACCCTAGGCAGTGTGTTAGTTTTGGTTACTACCCAAGGTACAAACTCATCATGGTACGAGTCATATCTAAAGATACGAGTGGTGCATGGCAAGTCCTATGGTGCATGATGAGTTGTCTTGTGAAGTCTGTCTAAGGTATGAGATATGGGTATAGTTTGGTGTATGAATCGTACCCTTAGGTACGAGTGAGGAGGGTTGAGTCTTATAGAAACTAGTATGTAGGGTCTTGGCATGGTCTTGGGTACGAGTTAGGCTACCACTCATACCCTAGGATACAGATGGTAAGGGTAGTCATACCCCTGGACGTGGTTTGTTTTTAATTTTAAGTCAAGGGTAGTTCATACATTTCCTACTTCAAAACCCCTATGTCCTCACGTTATTTAACCCTTGGTGGCCTTCCATAACACGTGTTAAAATTTTAAGACCCTTCAAATACTCTCTCAAATACTCTCTTGAAGATTGGAGGCCACGGTTTCTTCATATTTTCTTCAATGGGCTCAAAGGTCAAGATTTCTTTCGTTAATCTTCTTGTATAAGGCATGTACTCCTTCCTCCATTCTTAGTTCCAACTAAAGGCATATGTATTGTCTTTTAAAAATTGATTTATGGGTCATGAATGGTAGTTTTCAAAATATATGTTGAGGGTCTTGATGCCTATGGTTTGGTATTAGTTTAAACTATGTTTTTACATGTTTTTGGTAATGGTTTGCATATGTGGTTATTGGTTGGTTATGTTTAACAAATGGGTCTCGAGTAATCCATGGTAATTTTGCATTATTTTGGTCTTGGTAAAGTTATGCCCTCAATATATTTGATAAAATGCCTCAAAGAATGTTCACTCTATTGTTGAACTTTTATTGGAACTCTTGCATGTTTGGTTTGGTAACGGAACCTTTGCATGGTTTAAATGGTTTAAATAATATAAATTCTTTAAATTTTTGGCATGGTGTAAAATGGTTTGGAAATGGCTTTAAATTGTATATATGGTTTAAATGGCTTGGAAAGGTAAATGGCTAAATGGTTATTCTTGTAGGGTACATGGAATCCCCCAAGTGGTTTAATGTTGTAAATGGAAGGTCACTTGGAAGTCCCCTTAAACCTATATATGGTTGGCTATGGATATTACTTGCAAGTATAGTTAGTATGAAGATACCACCACTAAGCCTTGGCTAATAAATGGTAAATGAATTGGTTGGTTTCTTGGTAACGATTTTAATTGGGCAATAATTGCATGATGTCTAGCAAAGTTGTGAAAGGTGGAGATCCCGTGGGTACCAAAATTGGAAACTCTTATTTGCCGATGTGAGGTTGGTTTTGTTGACCATGTGCATGATGTCACACTATATTTTGGGGGATTTACTGTTCATCGTAGGTTTTCTTCCATGGTCATGCAGCTACACGTGTTGGGGCCCTTTCAGTTAGGGGAGCTGAACCCATATAGCTCGTGGGTGGTTTAGGACGGCAAAGCTCAAATCACAGGTAAAGGTTTTAAAAGCATTCTTAACCCAGTTCCCTTTCCTTGCATAGTTTTAGATATATATATATATATATATATGTATGTATGTATAAATATATATGTATGTATATATATATATATGTATGTGTATATATTTATGTATGTATATATATGTATATATGTATGTATATACATATATATATATGTATGGTTGTATGAATTATGGATGGTTTTACTTGGCTTTCTAAATGGCATTACTTTATCCCTATCCTGAATGCATGCTAGTGTTCACCCACTAACCCATCTTCGGGAGGTTGTATACCATGCTATGCAAGGTCAGCTATTCCACTTTTCCTATCTAGTGATCAGATTCAAGGACAGTTGATGTTGGATTCATATGGTGTGAACATCTATAGTTCAGAAGACATCTATTTAATGTCCTGGGTTACTTTACATATTTCTTATCTTGCATAGACTTTGGTTTTTGGCTATGGTCGGGGGCATGTCCCAACTAGGTACTCTTTGGTTGATCTAGAGGCTTTGTATGGACAAATTTGGACTTAGGTATGGTATGGATTGTTTTGTTATATGTACATACATATATTGGCTTATTATCATGGTATTGGTTAATGGTTTCTGCATTGGTTTGGTAGGTTATTGGATTGTTGAACTCTGTTGGGTTGGTCTCAGATATGGACCTATCCAAAAGTCACCACATGGTTGAATACGCTAGCTTGTTATAGGTTCGGACCTCAGTCGACTCAAGGTATGCATTTGGTGGTTGAGTTGGGAAACGGGGGCGGTTCCTGGTCTTGGTTAGGCTTGGGATTGCCTATTAAGACAAGGCCCTAGTTCGGGTCATGTCAGTACACTTGCACTAACTAAACTCTGGAATAATGTAATGAATTTTCATCTATTGTATTAAGAACTTCCTATAAACAGTTGTTCTAGTGTAGTTAGTCGATTGTATGAGACATGGGAGATCTGCTCTTATCTAGTGGCTTTGTATGAACACTTGGGTATTAAATAAAATTTGTTTAATTACCAAAAAAATCATGAAAATAGAGGAATCTTACCTAAAATCCAAAGGAAAATCGCATAATAATCATTACCCAAGCTCCTAAATCACCCACAAGCTTTAATCCTAAGATTTTCCATCCCTTAGGGTTTGAGACTCAGAAAAATGGATGAAAATTGGGCAAAAACGATCTGCAAATGGGGTAATTATACCCATTCCAAGTGCTCGGGAGTTGCTATCGCGACCCAAGACTCGCGATCGCCATATATGGTGGCTACCACTGCAAGTCTCTATTGCGACTGTGAGGGCGCGATAGCGGCCCTTGGTGCCTGCTAATTCGCGACCCCTAGAATAGCTTTGAGCGAGTGCACCAGTTACAGCTAAGACATTATTTTCCAAGTGTCCTCCAACCCCTCAAGACTCATCCAGAATCTCGTATATGTAAACGGACTATGATACCATACCAAATTTGATGTTTCTGACTCAATGGCGCAGTCGAAATGCCCATCCGAGGCCATATTGACTTAAAGTGGGTCCCATACCCATATTTCCTTTTCTTAAAGTACTGACCAATAGGTCGAAATGAGCTCAGGTGCCTTAGGATCCAAATGAAAAGTCCTACTAGCCTAAAATCAACATTCAAGAGTTGTTCGAATAACTATAATTAGCATATGAGGCCATTTGAACGAAGATTTTGCCCAGTGGCCATTTGGAACCAACGGAGACCTTAAAATTGGGAATTGGCTCTAAAAACCAAATGAACTACCCAATAATGGAACTGTCATTTCCAGCAAGTAATAAATGACTTGGAGTAGCTATAGGAAAGCTCTAATGGTGAAAATAAGCAGAATTGTGGGAAATGGCCTAAAGGGTCAGTACTATATCTAGTACTAAAAGGATTTTCGTCCGCGAAAGTGAAGGATTAAGATGTACCCAAAGTGTCCAATAGGTGAAAATATTAGGTATACATATTTCTCTTCATCTCCCAAGTGGCCTCCTACACTGGGCGATTCCTCCACTGAACCTTAACTACCAAAATTTTTCTAGTGAGCAACGACCTAACATCACTAGCAAAAATGAGCACAAGCTCCTTTAGGAAGGTCAACCGCTTATCCAACTAGACTGAGTCCCATCTAAGAACATGAGATGGGTTAAGAATGAATCTCTGCAACATAGAATCACAAAAAGAGAAATTGACAACATCAAAATCTAGGGTTAAAGCTAACACATAATCCACCTAACTATGTGAAGAATCACAAAAGGTCCAATATATATGGGGCTGAGATTGCCTTTCCTTCCAAACCCATCACACCCTTCATGGGAGACAACACGGAGGAATACTCGATTACCAAATCCAAACCTTAAAGCATGAAGTGTATGGTATTCATAGGTATTATGCCTACTCGGAGCTGATCTCAACCTATCTTGAATCATCCTAACTCTATCCAATGACTCCAAAAGTAAGTAGTACTACGTGGTCTTATCTCAAAAGATTCAAACCATCGAATTGGGGAATGATATTTTCTACCATACAAAGCCTGAAAAGGTGCCATCTTAATAATAGAATGATAACTATTATTATATGCAAACTCTTTCATGTGTAAGTGTTGCTCCCACTGACCTCAAAGATCCATAATGCAGGCTTAGAGCATATCCATGAAGACCTGAATAGTCCTTTCCAACTGGCCATTAGTCTGTTGATTAAAGGTTATACTAAGATCCACCTTAGTACCCAACTCCTCCTGAAAATCTCTCCAAAAGCTAGAAGTGAACATGGAACCCCAATCTAAAATGATTGATATAGGAACACAATGTATTTGTACTATCTTACTAACAAAGATGCGAACTATCCTCTAAATGCTAAAGGACATATGAATAGGAATGAAATATGCCGACTTGCTCAACCGATCCACAATGATCATAATAATGTTGAAACCACATAAAGTATAAGGTAAACCACTAGCAAAGTCCATGGTAATTTTCCTGTATCTCTACGTGGGAAGGTCAACCTCTTAATCAAACCACCTAGTCACAGATGCTCAGCGTTTACCTGCTGACAACATAGGAAACAAGCCATAAAATCTACCGCATCTCACTTCATGCAACTCCACCAATAATGTTGTCTCAAATCTCAAAACATCTTGACATTAACTAGGTGAATAGAATATCTAGAGTCATGAGCCTCATACAGAATCAACTGAATTCAGCCATAAATCCTTGGAATAGAAATACGGAGATAAAATCTCAAAACACCCCCAGAATCTGTGATAGCCCTCTTGGACTCGCCGCTCAACAACTGATCACAGACGATGCAAAGCCTACTATCCTCAAAGTGACATTTCCAAATTTTCTCAAATAACGAAGACCAAGTTTCAACACTAGAAAGAATCCTCTTAGGGTCTGAAATATCAAGTTACACCATAAAATTGGCTTAGAATAGAATGTGCCATGCCAACGACCTTTGAGAAACTGAATTACAAGCCAAACTACCCATACTTACTACCTTCCAACTCAATGCATTTGCAACCATATTCACCTTGCCCGGATAATACAATATAAAGATATCATAACCCTTAAGAAACTCCATCCATCTACGCTTCCTAGAATTAAGCTCTTTCGAGGTCATAAGATGCTGAAGAATGTGATGATCGGTGAAAATCTTATAATGCACACCATAAAAACAATGCCTCCAAATCTTAAGCACAAAAACTACAACCACCAATTCCAAATTATGAGTGGGGTAGTTGTGCTCATGTTAAGCTACCTCAAAGCATAAGCAATAACGCTACCCTACTGCATCAATACATAACCCAAACCAACACAAGAAGCATCATAATACATGGTGAATCTCTTAGCCTCAATAAGAAGAGACAAAATCAGATTGAGGTAACAAACACCTTGAGCTTTTAACATCTTCACTCACATTCCTTGGACCATAAAAAAGAAACCTCCTTTTGAGTCAATCTAGTCATAGGTGTTGAAATAGTAGAAAAACCATCGACAAACTGTCTATGATAACCATCCAAGCAAATAAAGCAATGAATCTTAATCAAAGGTGTAGGTCTATCCCAATCACAAATAGCCTCAATATTTGTTGGGTCTACTATAATCCCATCCTTAGACATCACATGCCCAATGAATGTCACCGATTCTAGCAAAAACTCACATAGAGAATTTGGCTAATAACACATAATATCTTAAAGTTTGGAGCACAATCCTTAAATGTTGTGCATGATCCTCTCTACTCCTCAAATACATAAGGATGTCTTCAATGAACACAATCAAGAAGAATTCCAAATAAAGACTGAATACTCGGTTCATCAAATTCACCAATGTGGCTGGGGCATTACTTAACCCAAAACATATCACTAGGAACTCATAATGACCATAAAGGGTCTTAAAGGCTATCTTTAGGATATCCTTGGCCCGAATACTCAACTGATGCTAACCAGACCTCAAATCAATCATAGAAAACACCATTGTACCCTAAAACTAGTAAAACAAATCATCAATGCAGTTTCCTATAACCAGTACACATATGCATGGAGCCATCCTTCTTCTTCATAAATAACACAGGATCTCCCCAAAGAGATACACTCAATCTAATGAAATCCTTACCAAGAAAATAGATAAGCAATAATATAGTAAGGTGATGTAAAAATAGGTTGGGTGCTATGCTCAAGATCAATAACAAACTTAATTTTATTGGCAGGAGTTATACAAGGTTAATCGATAGGGAAAAATATTAGAAAACTCATAGGTTATAGAAATAAAGTAAAGCAATGGACTTTCCATAATAACATCATGAATATAAGAAAGATAAGACTCAAAAACCCTAGAGATAAGTCTCCTAGAACACATATAAGAAATAATCCCCATCGACTCATGACAAAAAGCTCCCTGCTACACTAATAATGGTTTTTCAAGCATGACTAAGGTAACAGTTTTGGAAAAATAATTCATGAATGCATGATAGTGGGATTACCAGTCCAGGCCATATTCACATAGAAGTTCACCATATCTGGAATAATAAGATCAGCATGAGTATCAACATCTCTAAAAAATGAAACACAAGGTCTGAACATCCAATCAACTACTAAAGAATCACCCATTGAAGTCGATACATGTATATGCATTGATAATAAATCCTATGATAAATCTAACCATAGAGAAAAATAAGAAAACACAAAAGAATAGGTGGATCTTGGACCACACAAATTAATGGTCAACTAACAACACACCAGAATTGTACCTATGACAACAGCATTTTGAAGAATCAGCCTCAGGTCTAACAGGTACTGCATACAATTGACCCCCGCAACCTAGTTGTGCTCCTGACTGATCACCTTTCCTACCTACCTGAGAACCACCTTGAGAACTTTGGTGACCATTCCTATGACCATGTAAACCACTTCTAGCTGAGGAATGAACTGTTGTAATTAAAAAAACACCCTAAGATAAAACAATAATCGGTTTACGACTAGGGAACTCTCATAAATAATGATCACGACCCTCATCTCTATAACAAGTCACGTGTCTTATACTAGAAATAGAATAACCAGCTGACCCAAAGAAGCTATCTAGACTAGAATAACCAAAAAATGAACCCCTCAAAGGCAGATCTTTACCCTAACCAGCGCAATAACTAAGACAAAATTAAACCCTATCAGTAATATAGAGTGTTCTCTGAATGGTTCTACTAGGTTGAATTTAAGGTTGATACGACTGATGCAGAGGTTGCCTACCCTGAAAACTATTGCCTCTAAACTAGAATATACTACGACTCCCATTTAAACTACCCTGATATCTATGCCTCTTATTGCTTCCCCTTTTGACCTTATGATATATCTCCTCTAACACCTAGGGATAATTAGAAACCTTAACAAAATACCTATCCATAATAACAAAACTCTGAGTAGACATATGAAAGGGAAGTCTCAATCCTCTAACAAAGCAACAAACTCTCTCATACTATCCAGAATAGAAGTATCATGCCTAGACAACTCACAAAATAGAGCCTCATACTCTAAAGTCATCATGGAGCCATGCTCTAACCTCATGAATTGATTCCTCAAATAATCCTTACGGTTGTAAAGCATGAACTTTTCTAAGAAATCTTATAAAACTTAGCCCATGTCAAAAGGGAAGATCTAGTTGGCCTGAAATAATAATGACATCTCTATCAATGTTGGGTTTCCAAGTCCAACTGAACGGTAGTGTAATCCATACAAGGAGTCTCAACTAGACCTAAATTACCGAGACTATTTGCATAAGCAATTAGAAAATCATATGTATCCTCATCTTATACATCATAAAACCTAGGTGGATCTAATCTAAAGAACCTGCAAAACAACTTTTGCTCCTCAACAAACATAGTAGGTTGGGAAACCATGGGTACTATTGATGGAGAAACTACTGACACAGGAGGAACCTCAACTCTAGGAGCCATAGTACCACCCTGATTTATAGACAATACACCATCAGATGGTGCACCACTAACTAATCCCAAAAGGTAAGCTAAAGAATCCATAAGCATTAAAGAAGAGATAAATCCTAGTAGAGCCTGGGTTGGTCCCTGGTGCTCCACTAGCTGATGTGGGAAGAATCTCTAGCTCAGGACTGGGAATAGGGTCTTGTGGAGGACTCCTATCATGGCCCCTAACTGGGGACACATCTTGAGACTATCCATGACCTCTAGCTCATTCAGGAACAACAATAATATCCCTAGGTTTGTTCTTTAAGGCCCCCATCTCTTGTAGCAATAGCATGTGTCCTAGACATCTGCGAAAGAGAAAAGTCAATGAAATGCTTTACAAACTAACTCAAACAATTAGCACAAAATGAGTGAAAGAAATGAATAACTACTAAGAATGTCCTATAGCCTTCTAAAGATAGGAATTGGGCATCACTATTCTAATTTGCAGGACTTTATTAGACATTTGCACTTATACCAACAATATCGGTGTAACCTGGATCTGATACCAATTTGTTATGACCCTATTTATGAGTCATGATGGAACCTACCAATATTACCTCATGTTCAAAGAGTAATTACCCTTAAGAATGGTTGAAATTCGAGCTATATTGGTGCTAAAATCAAGCCACCATAGTTTAGGGATTTTTGGGTAGAAGAGGGAAAATCCATCATGAAAATAAAGTAATCTTACCTCAAATTCAAAGGAAAATGGCATAATAATTGTTACCCAAGCTCCTAAATAACCCACAAGCTGTAATCCTAAGCTTTTCTACTCCTTAGGTTTTAAGCATAAAGAGAATAGATGAAAAATAGGAAAAACTAAACTGGAAATAGGGTATTTATACCCTTTCTAGGTGCTCAACAATAGTTACCGCGACTCAAGACTCCTGATCGCCACATATGGAGGATATCAGTGTGTATCGCTATCACGATAGTGGAGGTGTGATAACAGTATTTGGTTCCTGCTAAGGGTATCATGATCACAACCCCTAGTATTGCTATTAGAGAATGCACTAGTTATAGCTGAGACTTTGAATTTTCCAAGTCTCCAACAACACCCTGACTCGTACTAGTAAACAGACTATGCTACCATACCAAATTCTACATTCAAGACTCAATGAAGTAGTCAAAATTTCCAGTCGAGGTTGTTTCGACTAAAAGTGGGTCCCACAACTATATTTTAATTTCTTAAGTTTTCAACCAATAGGTCAAAATGAGGTAGGGTACCTCTAAACCTTAACAAGGAGTCATCCCAGCATAAAATAGACATTTTGGAGCTGTTAGAATAGTCAGAATTGACATACGAGGTTGTTTGAAGAAAGTTTTTGCTTGGTGGTCATTTGGAACCAATGAAGACTAAAAAATAGGGAATTGGAACTAAAAAGAAAACAAAATAGTAATAAAACTATCAGTCCTAACAAGTCATAAATGGCTTGGGGTAGCTATAGGAAAGCTCTAACAATGAAAATAAGTGGAATTATGGAAAATGACCTGAAGGGTCATTACACACGCTCTTGCATTGGCATGTTAAGGGTGTGGCACTCCCTTTTCATGGATGCTTACTATTTTATGCAATTTTTGTTTGTTTCAAAAGGTGTGGAACATCATTATCTAAGAAGCTAGAGGTAATGTTATGCCCATGTGCTCTGAAATTTCAGATTTTATCAATTTGTCCTTCTTCGATTTCGCTTTGAGTTCCTCACTTTGTGGGTCTCTTTCCAACATTACTAGACCTTGTTATGATCTAGAAAATTGATCTTGGAATATATCATGGTCACCTATTTCATCGATCAATATGAATCAGTGCATACAACACACTTGAATCCATTGAGATAACTAGAACAACACAAGCTCGAACAAGTAATACTAGTTTTCTTGTCTAAACTCAAAGTGATCATATTGGTTCTGAACTTGTTCTTAACATGCCTATAAGATTATTAAAAGGTATTTTTAACACTTAGATTCTTAATTATACCATTAAAAGATAATTACCCATACAAGAAGTCCTCAAAACTAGACTAAGTAAGAATAGATAGAGATAATTAGGTGTATAAATCCACCTAAGATCATCACCCCACACTTAAAGCGTTGTTCATCCCCAAATAACTCCTTACATTAAGCACCTCTAAGGAAGACTCCAATGTTACTAAAACAAGCAAGACACTTAAGCTGGCACTATAATGACTATATCAATAGAAAGTTCCATATTCTGCGTGTCATATACATTCAAAAACTCATGAGTGATACTTTAAAAAAACCAAGCCTCAAGAACTGACTCTACTAAGTTGACAAACTCATGCATATTACTCAGTCAAAGAGATCATACAATTCACCTAACTATCATCAAACATGCACCCTCGCCATAAGAGAATTACCCATATTTACCCACAAAGATGCAATTCATCATAAAAATGAGTATAAGAATTAGCTTTATCTCACTCTCATAAAGAATTCATATGTCACATAAGATGAACCATAGGCTTACCCTAAGTATAGGACTCTATTAATATCAGAATGAAAAAGTTAAAGATCAAATAGGACTTTACGGGTTGCGATGTAGGATAAGGGAAGTATAGGAACTATTTTGTCTAGTAATAGTGACTATATTCCCTAAGCTTTTTAATATATCACATTATACATGAGGATCCTTACTAAACAACCAAACCTTCACCACCTCTACCTTCACACATCTATTTTGTTTTTCCCCATCTCTTTAAGCTAGTTACACATATTCAGGAGGAAGTATTCTCAATCAACACATAATTAAATTTCGCACAAGTTTCTTTCTTTTAATTTTATCACTTCCAACCACAATACATCAACTTTTTCACACCAATAGCTACTATTTTGGGGCTTCACTTTTACTTTTTTTCTTTAATTTTTACACTCCTTAAACATATTAATTTTTCAACTAAATCATTTAGGAGATTTGGATCAAATTGCATTCAATCAAAGAAAGGGAACAGGCTACATATTAGGCTATCAAAGAATAGGCTAATGGCCCAACATATCCAACTAAGATTATGCAATAAGGGTAGATAAAAGGGTGTATGAAACATGGCTATTAAAGAAATACCTATGTCATCTCCTAAACTCAATATTATTTATTTCAGTTTACCCACACACCATGCAAGTTCTAGACATTAAAATGCAATATATACAAGAAAAATCACATCACACATGGCCCATGCTCGAAAAAAGTAGGATCCTTATAGACTCTAAATCAAGCAACAACACAAATTTAGAATTAAGCCAAAATTGCACAAAGCTCATAGAAGAAAGCCTAGGTGACTCAAAAATAGTCATTCAACACAATCAACATTCCTTTTTATGTTTAAAACTACTTGCCTCATGTAATCATGCGTAGAAACTAGAAAAAACATCTCACTTATTCCGAACACAATAGATTAAAAATTTTTATACATAAATAAAAAAAAGAATACTAGGTTCAACGAGCGCCCCATAGAAGAATCAAAAAGAAAAAACAAAGGGTGGGTGAAGTGTGCCCCTAGTAGACTGACACAGACAAAAACTAAAAACAAGCAAAGAGAAAATCTTTTTTAATTTTATTCAAATTTTGTTAAAAAACTATAAAACAACAAAGAATTAAAATGTATAGCAATATTTTATTCTAAATAATACGATGATTCCCCACCTAACTCTTAAAACCACACTTTGTCTACAAATTATAATTCAAATAAAAAGGTATAAATACTCTCAGAGGACTCTAGGCCAATGTAGCAACATCTTATCATTAAGAGGATGGGTGGACCCCATACCCATCATTGCCATGATACAAGCTTATATCTTCTATACTTAAACTTTTTGTTAACCGGTATTCAAAAAACCAAAATCAAATGTGAAATAATAAGCTAATACCTATCTTTACTTGGGTTACCTCCCAAGGGTGCCTGATTTAGTGTCGAGGCACGGCCCATATTACTACTTTAAGCGTATTTCATTATCCTCTTCCTCCTATTGAGAGGACAACTTCTCACTCTTTTCTAACCTCTTGTGTATGTACTCTAAAGGTCTGCATCTTTTTCAACAATAGTCTTTTCAAGCTCCTTTTTTAGTTTATCAACATCAAGCTTAATGGTCAGTTTGGGCCACC
Source organism: Capsicum annuum (assembly GCF_002878395.1). NCBI lineage: Eukaryota > Viridiplantae > Streptophyta > Magnoliopsida > Solanales > Solanaceae > Capsicum > Capsicum annuum. The sequence continues at coordinate 65,859,719 of NC_061111.1, forward strand.
CTATAAGTAGTTCAAAGATCTCATTCGTGGTTTGCACACTACCAATCCACACTCATCCACTTCCATAATTATGATCATGTACAAATCTCTGTAGTGTGAATGTGGATTGAGTGGTTTATATACTTTAAAGACTACATCTCTATCATCCAGTATTATTATTAGACTGCCCTCTCTAATATCAATCAATGCTCCCTTTATTTCCAAGAATTAAAATCCTAGTATGATTGGTACCCTACCATCTGCATCATATGAAGAATAATAAAATCAGCAAGAATAATGAACTTACCAACCTTAATGAGAACGTCTTCAATGATTTCTTTGGCTTTCACTCTGGTTAAATTTGTCATTTAGAGCACTACAGAACATGACCTTAGCTTACCCAAAATAAGAGTATTAAAAAAAGGTAGGGGCATCAAGTTTATTTTTGGCCCTAAGTCACTTAAAGCATGGACTGCATCATTATTACCAATTTATATTCGAAGGGTAAAGCTCCCTGGATCCTTCAACTTCTTAGGCATCTTCTTTATAATATTTAAACTACATTCCTTTGTTAGTGCCACCATCTCAATATCACTCAACTTTGTCTTATCGGTCACCATGTCTTTTAAGTACTTAGCATATATAGGAACACCCTGCAAAACATATAACAAAGGAAAATTAATGTAAAGTTCTCTGATCTAGTCAAAGAACTTGTTAAATCATGCTTCCTCTTTAACCTTTATAATCCTTTAAGGGTAAGGTGGTAGTGATCTCTCCTGTACACGCTCAACTAATTTTGTTTTTGGGTACACAGACGTCCCTAAATTTTTAGCCTCTTTAGCTACAACTTGCTTCTCCTCTACCCACTGTTGAACTAACTCTTCTAGTACCTTCGGATTTTCTTGGGAGGTCTGTCAGTGAGATCTTTACCACTCCTCTAGGTGATTCTTATTACTTGCTTCAAAATCTCTATATTACTAGGAAAACCACCTTGGGGTATGGTACTCTATGCCTAAGCTAACTTACCCAACGCTATCTGTAAAATTTTCTAGGCAAGCTACTAATTTTTAATTTCTACAGCCATCTAATCTTTATTGGCCAAAATATTTTTTAAGGTATCTTCACTATTACTGGCCTACATGTTTCATTGCAGCAGAAATTGCTGAGTCTAAGCCTGATTATTTCCCTCTGAGTAGTTGGGTTGACTCTGCCACTTGTGCTTATAGACATTACTGTAGTTCAAGTTTCCTTTCTGTGAATTTCCCACAAAGTTGCCCAATTTTGTATTCTTCTTGTATACTTATACGGAGTGACCACTAATCCCACAAATCTCATACTAAGATGGGGTTTTCTAGACTACAATCACCTAGGCCTGAGGTTGGTTCACACCTAACTTACTAAACTCTATCATTATTTGATTTTGCAAGGCTGATAATTAAGAGGCACATTGTCTACCTAAATCATACCTACAGGACTTTTCACCGCACTTCTAGAAATATCACCATACCGATCAAGATTACCTTATGGAATTTTATTCAAGGGAGTATAAAGCTCATACTAAGTTTTATCTGATGCTTGACCACCTATAGCTGAATCTAATAAACTTTTTATGTTATAGTCAAGAGATTCAACAAAAGTATAAGATAATACCTCATTGGACTGTTTGTGATGTGGGTAGCCCTGAGAAGAGATTTGAATCTCTCTTATGCATGATATAAGTTCTTATCTGGCTTCTTCTTAAAACTAGAAATATCACTTCTTCACCTAACAGTTTTGTCAGACAAGAAGAATCAAATGAGGAACTTCCTTGCTGAGTCATCCCAAGTAGTAATGGAGTTTGGAGGTTTTACATTCAACCATTTCTTTGCTTCCCCTAATAGTGAGAAGGGAAAAAGTGAGATCTTCACATAGTCAGTAGAGACTCCAATAGGTATAAAGGTGTCACTAATCTCTAAAAAGTTCTGCAGATGGACCTCCTATGGATCATGATGTGATAGGACTGGGAATTTCCTACTATTGTGCAATAGTTTCACCTTGTTCTGTTTGAGATCAAATATAAGTCCAAGATTTGCTCTACAAATGGTAGTGGTAAAATTGGTTGCGAGTGAGATTTCCACTTTGTGTGTTGTCCCGCGGGTTAGTTGATCTTCACCTATTGGTGTAGGAATAGCTTATTGCTAATGAATTTGAGGTATTTGATAGATAAGTATTTCTTCTCTTCTTAACTGGTATAAGCATTGGTCGGGTTCAGGATATGGGTCAACCAAATCTCTTTCCCTTACAAAATTACTTATGTTTCAAAACTGTATATGCATATCCAGAAGCTAAGATCAAGTTGTTAGCGCTTATAAAAGAAAATAGCAAAACTAAAGTAAGACAGTTGCCAATTTTCAAGTCTCAGAACACGGCGCCAAAAACATGGGGCATCCTAGAAAACACATACATGTACATAGTCACACAAGTATTAAAGTAGACTTTAAAATCCATGTACCAATCCCACAAGGAATTGTTCTCGGCAACAATCTACAACAACAACAACAACAACAAACCCAGTGTATTCCCACTTAGTGGGGTCTGGGGGGGGTAAGATGTACGCAGTCCATACCTCTACCTCTGATGAAGTAGAAAGGCTGTTTCTGAAAGACCCCCGGCTTAAGGCACAAGATATCATACAAACACATAGTAAAGCACAGAAGCAGATGACATAACATAAATACGGCACCCATAAGGAATATAAAACAGAGGAAAGCAGAGGAAAGCACACAGCTTCGTAATAAGCATGGAACACTGAATACGTAATCATAACAGGAATAAAAAATAAAAAACCCCCACCAAGTAATTCCCTGCACTAGCGACCCAATCTGGCCCTACTCTTCTGCCGTAATTCGCGTCTTCCAAACCTTCCTATCTAGGGTCATGTCCTCGGTGAGCTGTAACTGTTCCATGTCCCGCCTAATCACCTCCCCCCAGTACTTCTTCGGCCTACCCCTACCCCGCCTAAAACCCCCCAGTAACCGTGAATAATTTTGAATTACGTTTACTTAGTCATACAACCTCATTACTTCAGTTATTGACTTGGTTGTTGATTCATATATGATTATGGTTTTCGAGTCTCTAATTGTCTATCTAACTTAGTTCTACAACTACATGTTGAGAGAGATATCAGAACTAAGTTAAATGCATTTATATTTCATCTTGAATATGAACCAAATGTATCAAATTTTTTATATTCCTATCCTAAATACAAAGTCAATTCCTTAAACGTATAAGATCCCACTCCATATATCCCATGATATAGTATCTTATTCCTCATTTTGGGCTTACAATAGAAAGGTACGTTTATCATATGGGTCACCATCCATAGAATAGTAATAATAAGAATATATAACCAAACAATAATGATAATCAACTTAATCAAAATCAATTGAAAGAACAAGTAAACATGTGCTCGGCCTCAACCCTAACTAAGGGTGTTTAGCCTCTCATGGTCTTATAAAAAATTCAAATTAAGGAATTCATCTATAAAAACCAAAAATAAACTAAATTAAACTTAAAGAACCATAGTTTCAGTGTACCCAAGTGTATTTACATCCCTGAAAGTAGTCCAAACTGTGTACAATCAAAGCTAAGTGTCCTATTTCTAATATGAGAGACCTAGCCTATTTGAAACTAATGGTGTGTCACGCTAATGCATTGGAAAGCTAAGGGCGTGGAACTTACTTATTATAGATGCTCAATATTTTGTGACATTTTTGATTGTGTATAAGGGCATGTCACACTTTTATCTCGGAGTCAAGAAGATGTGGCATGCCCATGTTCTTAGAAATTCTATATTTTGTCAAAGTTTCCTCCTTTCATTTGGATTTGAGTTCCTCACTTTGTGGGCCTCATTCCAACATCACTAGACCTTTTTATGCTCTATAAAATTTATATTTACATCTCTAATGGTCCCCTATTTCATCAAACACCATGATTTATTTCATATAACACAATAGAATCCATTGAGATAACTAGAACAATACATAGCTCATGCTAGTTATACTAGTTAACTTGTCTAAACTTTAGGTAATCATTTTGGTTCCAAATATTTTTTGAACATACCTTAAATATCATAATCAAGTAGTTTAAATATTAGATTCTTAATTATACCATTTTCAACTCATTACACTTATAAGAAGTCCTCAAAACTAGACTAAATAAGTATACATAAGTACACGTAGGTGTATAAATCCACAAAAAATCATGAGGGCACTTGTTTCATGATAGATAGGTGATGTTATTAACTTAATTTGACAAGAATAGGTCAACAAACATAAATTTGATATGCTAAATTATATCTTTAAGGTTAGTAGGTTAGAGGTGTATTGTTGTTTAAACTTGTTGCATAATGATCAAAAAGTGTACTTGATTTTGTGAATTGCTATATGGTCTAAATTTTTGTATCAACCAAAGTGATGGAATTTAAATATTTGATTAATTTAGATGAGCTTTAATGTTTTCAAGAATACGAACAAAAGTAAGTGTGGGGTGTTTATGTGAGGCTAAAATTATATATTTGGTTATTATTTGGGTCATATTTAGTATTTTTATTTATCCTTTTTGAACATCAATTAATTATATTATTCTTAATGTTATATTTTTATTCATAGGATTTGTGTAATGATAAGGAAAAACTAAAAATAAATAGAATTAAGATCAAGAAGTTATATAAGAAAATCAAAATTCTAGACTATCCTACCACACCAAATTTGACATTCCAGACTCAATGGTGCAGTCAAAATTTCTAGCCAAGGTTGTTTAAACTAAAAGGGTGTCCTACCCCTATAATTTTTAATACCCCATACTTTTCTTAGTGTAGTTCAGCTTTTAGTACATGCATAAAAGGCTTAGAACCTAAAAATTTAGTAAAGTGTTGGAGACTTAGTTTTATTTTTGGCCTCTTAACTTCGATGATTTTTAAATTGACCTTCTCGACCCTGAGACGTATGTTTTTTAGTTGATTCATGTTCAAGGGTGTAAGTAGCATTTCTGGGATGAGTTTTGGATTTTTTGGATAATGTTTTGACCATGTTTGGATTTCCAAAATAGCAACTCACTGCGATTGCACTGCGTCCCGGTGGCTATAGCGGTGGAAGCCTTGGCTTATCGTGGTGAGAGCTCAAACAGTATTCCAGTTGAAAATTTTAATTTTCATGTGCAATTTAGTCTTTTTCCACATCCCCCAAATCATGAAAACACGGGATTAAACAACTGAAAGGGAATATTTTTCCCAAATTTCCCAATTTCATTCAACAAGAAACCCTAAACTCTCTAATTGTTCATCAAGATAAACCTTCTCCCCATCCAAGGAAGATTAAGAATTGGGGTTTCCAAGTGAAGAACATTCAAGCTTGTGATATTCTTCATGATTTAATCCTTAGAGGTATGTTAGATGTTCATCCATGGGCCTTTTTCACCCATGGAGTCTAAGAATCCATCTTTTATGTTTTAAAATATGAAATTCCATGTTTATAATGATTTATCTCCATAAAGCTTTTATGAATTTTGATTATACATGATGTTTACAATCTATTTTCGTTGAAAGCAGCCCTTAAATGTTTGAAGCATGAAATTTTATTTTTAAATCCCTAAGTATGGTTTTAGTATTTCAATTATGCTATTCCCACATGTTTCACTCATTCCCATTCATAATCCATGAATTTCTTACCATTTAAATTTCAGGTTAAGATTATAAATTGTTTCAAGTGGAATGCATTATAGAATGTTTTAAATATGGTGGTTCCCATATCATGTTCATGAGAATTCGGAATAAAACCATAAATTTATGATTTGGTCATGTGATCATGTTATTTTATCATGTTTAAAAGAACCCCCATGTTAAAGTCTTGACCCTCATGTGTTTGATGAAATACTTGAGTGAATAATTGTGAACAATTATTTCTCTTCCATGGTTTTGAGCTTTCATGTGTCCCTATTGTTTTAGTGAACGAGTCCTGGGAGTTATGAATACCCAAAATTTAGTTGTTTACTTAGTCTAACTATTTTCAAAATGGCTTCAGACACGTATGAGCATTATCAGTTCAGCCAGTTATCATGTCAGTTAAACCTAGATCTATTCAGTAATCTGAGTCTGTTCCTTCTTCAGTTAAACTTAGTTCAGTTCCATAATCAGTGTCTGTTCACTTGGGAGTAGGATTCAGCACCGAAAAAACCTAGGGATGGGGACACTCCTGTTACTATAGGGTTTGACCCTTAGTAGCAATCCCTGAGTTATAGAACTATGTAGCCAGCATAGGTTTGAGATGTCTTCCTGCTAGTTGAGGGTTGACGAATATCTCATGAGTCTTTCTATTAGTTTAGGGTTGACAAGATGTCTTCCTTCTAGTTTAGGGTTGACACAAACACTGTTAGTACCCATGGCACGATACTAGCACCCTTCCAATTGGGGTCACATGTTGGACCCTGATCAGTTCAGTTTGGGGCATATAGGTAGATAATACCTCCCAATATTTAAGTTTTACTATTTAGTTCAGAGCTTAATTCATTTTTTCTTGACCATAGCATATAGTTTACCAGTTGAAAGTTATCATATTTCAGTATTTCACTTTACAGACTATTTCAAAATCATATTATATGTTTGGTCATACATTCTTAAATTTTATAGCATTCACGCATTCATATCTAGTTATCTCATGTTATTCATTCATTCAGTTGTTATTCTTAAACATGAGCCCATGTATTTCAGCCTAACCTCATGTAGCATACTAGTATATTCCAAGTACTAACTGCATACTCATTTTTTGCACTATGATGTATCATATAATAGGTTTGGACGCTTAGGTTCCTGACTGCACTTAGACATTCCAGCTCATCAGTAGCAGCAACATTGGTGAGTTTTCATATTTTGAGGGACTATTATGTTTATTTTAGTACTTTAGTATAGTAGTCAGTCGAAGTTAGTTGGGGACATGTCCCATCAACTCCACAGCTATTCAGTTAGAGGCTTTTAGACACTTTGAGATAGTTATCCAGTTTTCAGTTGATTGTCAGTCTTTACGTTATTACTTTTAAACAATTGTTTTAGATTTAAGAGTTCAGTAATGTTTTAGTATTATAAAAATTTATGGAATATTCAGTTATTCCGCATGTGTATCTTTTATTAGCAGTTTCCTTCAGTGCTCACAGCAGGTACTAACTCATGGGTTAGGTTGTGGTCACTTGTAACTGTAAGCACCGTGTGACGTCCAGGGTGTACTCTTGAGGCTTTACAATTTTATTTTATTAAATTTCCAACCAATTGGTCAAAATGAGCTAAGGTTCCTCAAAAACTAAACAAGGAGTCATCCTAGCATAAAATAGACATTTTGGAGTTGTTGGAATAGTCAGAATTGACATACAAGGTTGTTTGACAAAAGTTTTTACCTAGTGACCATTTGGAACCAATGAAGACTTCAAAATACGGAATTGGATCTAAAAAACAAATGAATAGCCTAGTAATCAAATTGTCATCCCTAAAAAGTCATAAATGACTTACGACAGCTATAGGAAAGCTCTAAAGGTAAAAATAAATGGAATTATGGAAAATGACCTAAAGGGTCATTACACACGCTCTTGAATTGGCACGTTAAGGGTGTGGCATACCCTTATAATAGATGCTAACTATTTTTTGTAATTTTTTTTGTGTCTAAGGTGTGGAACATCCTTATCTAAGAGTCTAGAGTGAAGGTGTCCTTTTTCGTTTTGGCTTTGAGTTCCTCACTTTGTGGATCTCTTTCAAATATCACTAGACCTTGTTATGTTTTATAACATTGATATTGACATCTCCCGTGGTCCCTTATTTCATCAAAAATCATGAATTTAAGAATATATCCCACTAGAATCTATTGAGATAACTAGAACAACACATAGCTCAAGCTAGTAATACCAGTTTTCTCGTCTAAACTCAAGTGATCATTTTGGTTCCGAACTTGTTCTTAACATACCTTAAAGATAATAAACAAGTGTTTTAACACTTAGATTCTTAATTATACCATTATAAACTACTTACCCACACAAAGAGTCCTCAAAACTATACTAAATAAGTATAGATAATGACACATATGTGCGTAAATCCACATAAGATCATCACCCTACACTTAGGCCTCGTTTGTTTACACTTAATGGAGGTCTGAATCTGAATCGTTCAGACTTCAGGTCATTAAGTGGATTTGTTTTTTATTAAGGTTTTAACTCTTAATAGATCTGAATAGGTCTTAATTATTTAGATCTAAAACAAAGTCTTAATAGGCCTCAAGGGATATTCTAGTGTTGGATAATATTCACCACTCTATTCATAATCAGTAGTCACCACCACTAACCACCTCTGCCACCGTCACCATTGTCAACCACCACCTAGCACCACCAACCACCTCTACCATCACAACCACCATCGACAAAAAATACCACTACCAACCTACAACCTCATTTATTCTAATTATATTCACCGCCACCACTCCTGTCAACAACACCACAATCAGAAACCACTACCGGCCAATCCCTACTACCAACCAACTCATCTATCAAAACTAGCACCACCACTAATTACCACTAATACATCAGAACCTCTACACATTTTTTTGATGCCACCACCATTGTCACTAGTAACGCCACCTCTACCACTACTTCAACCTGTACCATCGCTATAATTTATCTCTACTAACAACCATCTCCACCATCACAACAAATAACATCTCTAACTAGCACAAACACATCATCAATCATCATGCATTCACGTTTCAGCCGACATAATCAACACCTTAAACTACTAACATCAAGCAATGTCACATCACAACAACCACCACCACCATCAATCGCCATCGTCATAACAGTCACTATAATACCAACCATCACAATTATCACCACCAATATTATTAATCACTAATATCAATCATTGTCACCACAACCACCATTATAAGCCATCTCTACTATCACTAATAAACATAAATGTTTTTTCTCAATCAAATACTAATAATTTTGTTATATTAAATTACATACTTTTTAATATATAATTAATTTTTTATTTGAATTGTATTTTTTATTTTATTATGTATACAAATAATTTTTTTGACACATTCAGATGTTGAAAAACAAATAGTCTTAATCATTCAGTTTTTAGATCTAGAGACAACATCTTAATTATTCAGATGTGCTTTCAGATTCAGACGTCTGAATCTTAAAACTCAAATAAAGCCTTAAAGCCTTGTTTGTCCTCTAATAACTACTTACATTAAGCACAATCTGAGGAATACTCCAACATTAAAACAACAAGCAAGACACTCAAGCTAGCACTACGATGACTACATTAATAGAAAGTTCCATATTTTGCATGTCATATACATTTAAAAAACTCATGAATGCTACTTCAAAACATCCTAGCCTCAAGAATTTACTATACTAATTTGACAAACTCATGAATATTTCTAAGTCAAAGAGATCATACAAGTCACCTAACTATCATCAAACATGCACCCTCACCCCAAGAGAATTACCGATATTCATTCACAGAGATGCAATTCATTAGAAGAATGAGTATAGGAATCAACATTTGCTCACTCTTACAAAGAATTC
>NC_061111.1:65872303-65879538 GCF_002878395.1 Capsicum annuum
GCACTGAGTGAGTTCTAGGATGGTGGCTTCCCCATCAGATAGGCAGAGTAGTTAGTAGAATTCCCTATACTTCAAAACTATGTAGATAACATAGGATATGAGGAGTCACCCATCAGATTAGGCTGGACTACCTCGCAGGGGTCACCCATCTATTTAGGCTTGATACCCTTAGTCCTTTAGGATAGTACATCAGTATAGTGAATCCACACAACCAGTGTTAGTACCCATGGCACACAATTAGGGTTGTAAGTTTGTGTTTGAATTCTAACTTATGTATCCAATTGCAAGAATTATTGAATTCTAAGGATTGCCCATGCATTTTTCAACCTAATGAGTATTTCACCCTTTACTTCTCTTAAACTTAAAGGATTCATGAATTATCCAATAACACTCTCATGAGGGTTGATCCTGTTAAGGAATCAACCTATTAACCCAAAGAGTAAACCTATGGAGTTCATGTGAATCACTTCTTTTCCCAACATCTACTTTCTTGTCAGACAAATGGAGTTCATGGGCTCACTTCTCAAGTTTGCACCCAAGAGATCTCATTAAGATGAAGATAGATTCATGTAATTTCGATAGATGTTAGAAATCAAACCCATTCTCAAGTACTGAGGATGCATGAAATCTGTAAGTACTAAGGATGCATAAAATCTGTAAGTACTGAGGATGCATAAAATTTGTAACATGTTCTAAGTATAATCTATAAATACTAAAATATTGAAATTTGATAACTAAGTCACTGATATCTGTATGCTATGGTCAAGCAATTGAAACTAAGTTACTAAACTGATTACTGGACTGAGACTGTGGGAGGTATCATCTAACTGAAATGCACCAATTTGAGGCAATCGGGGTCCAACTTGTAACCCCATTTAGAAGGGTGTTAGTACCGTCCTGATGTTCTAGTTTTTGATGAAATATTTTAGGCTATTTTCTTCGGATAATTGTGTGTTTTCAAGTAGCCACTGTTGAATTTAACATGGTATTTAAGTGCTTTCAGGATAAGGATTGAGTGTGAACGGTAACTAGGACAATCTGAGCAAAACAGAAGTAAAATAAGTAGCAAAGGCTTAGGCGACAGACCATTGACCTTAAGACGATCAGTCAGTTTAAACTATTGACCAAAAGCAGAAGGCAGACTCTGGAAATCATGCGACAGTCTAGGCAATGGACCACTGGCCCTGCGATGGACCATTGGTCTAAAGTGTTGCCATGATACGGAATATATCATCAATGAAAGTCCTGCGATGGACCATCGACCTTGCGATATGGTTTTAAAATTCAAACTCAAGTTCTCTATATTTTGGTCGATGGGTTAAGCGATGTTTCATTGTAGGTCCGATGGTCCATTTCCTGCACCGTCGCTGGGTGTCCAGTGACTCCATGTTCTGCTTCTAGGCGACGAGTAGTGTGACAGCCCATCGCAAGGTCGACGGTCAATCGCCTGGACCATCATAGGACTTCTAGTGATGATGCGCTCTGTATCATGGCGATGGTTTAGACCGACAATCCATCACAAGGCCTGCGGTCCATTGCCTGGACTATCGCATGATGTCCAGAAACTATGCCTTTTGTTTTTGGTCAATAGTTTAAATTGACGGATTGTCACAAGGTCGACAGTTCGTCGCCTAAGCCTTCACTGCTTATTTTACTTCTGTTTTGCTCAGATTGTCCTAGTTACCCTTCACACTCAATCCTTATCCTGAAAGCAGTAAAATACCATGTTAAATTCAATAGTGGCTACTTGAAAACACACAATTATCCTAAGAAAATGGCCTAAATTGTTTTGTCAAAAACTGGAACATCAGCACGGTACTAACACCCTTCCAAATGGTGTTACAGGTTGGACTCTGATTGCCTCAGATTGGTGCATTTTAGTTAGATGATACCTCCCATAATCTTAGTCTAGTAATCAGTTCAGTAACTTAGTTTCAATTTCTTAACCATAGCATACACATTTCAGTGACTCAGTTTTCAGATTTCAATATTTCAGTATTTATAGATTATACTTAGAACATGTTACAAATTTTATGCATCCTCAATACTTACAGATTTCATGCATCCTCAATACTTACAGATTTGATGCATCCTTAGTCTTTACAGATTTCAGGTATCCTCAATACCTAAAGATTTCATGCACTCTATTCAGTACTTTGTGTTATATATATATATATATATATATATATATATATATATATATATATATATTCAGATAGTTATTATTCATGTTCATGAAACCATGCATATCATCCTATCTCATTTAGCATACCAGTACATTCAAATTACTGATCATATACTCTTTTCTTATGCTATGATGCATCATATCATAGGTTCGGACACTCAGTTTTTGGATTATGCATAGATTGTCCAGATTATCAACCGTAGTAGTGGTGAGGCCTCATATTTTAAGGACATGATTTATTTATCTTAGATTAATTTATCAGTTTAGTATTTTCCCTTCAGTCGGAGTTGATTAGTAGTTTGTCCCATCAACTCCTCAGTTAGTCAGTAGAGGCTTTTCAGACTATCTCAGATTGTTAGTCAGTTTCTCAAATTTCAGTTGTCATTGTCGGACGTTTTATCAGTATTATCAAATATGTCTTACAGATTTTATCAGATTTATTACTTAAAACCTTATGGCCTATCAATTGTTCTTCCACATATGTTATTATATTATTCAGTGCTCACAATAAATACCAGCTCGTGGGTTAGCTTGTGGTCCTTAGGGACTGTAATCACTGCGTGGCACCCAGGGTGTACTCTCAGGGCATTAAATAAGTTGGAAAAGATGTATATGCTTGGTACGTTACGACATTTGATTGGTGATGGTAATTGATTATACTTGAATTCTTTCATTTATATGCATCGCCTATCAATAATATAATTGATTGGTACTTAAATCTATCAGTCTTGGGGGGTTCTATAGGTATAAGTTATGGTGTCTGTACACTGAGTACTTGCTTGAACCGTATGAACTTATGGAGGACTCTATAGGTTATTATTTATCCTGATTAGTTGGTTACTTTATTATTGGTTATTATGATTAGTTTGTGGTAGGATTATTATGTATTGGTACTTAAGATTTTTAGTACGGTTTTTATTCCTTTAATTTCTAAGAGTGAGGTATGCTATTGTTAGATAATCTCATGTTTGGCCATACTTGGTTAGAAACCTTGGTTATGGTAGTATTAGCTTTCTTTCTTTGCCAGGATTCCTCGAGATATTAGGTTGGTTTCCTCAAGTTATTACCTTGATCTAAATCCTACATATTTGTGTATGTATATATATATATATATATATATATGTTAGTACCATCTCTCTCTCTTTACTTATCTATTTATATTGTATATGTACCCTTTGACCTTGTATTACTACTATATATCTTTCCTTCACTCCTTATTTGTGTTTTGGCTAGTGATATATGGTATTTTCCTTTAGTTACTGAATAAATAAAAATATAAAATTAAGCATAATCTATAAAATTGATGTTCAAAAAGGATAAATGAAAATACTAAATATGAGACAAATAATAACTAAATATATAGTTTTAGACTCACATCAACACCCCACCCTTAGACTTTTGTTTGTCCTCAAGAAAAAATTATATATCATCTCAATTAATCAAATATAGAAATGCCACCACTTTGTTTGATATAAATAATTAGACCATATAGCAATTCACAACATCAAGTACACTTTTCGATCATTATGCAAAAAGTATAAACAAATAACAAACCTCTAACCTCCTAATCTCAAAGATAGACTTTAGCATATTAAGTTTAAGTTTTTTGGCCTATTTTTGTCAAATAAAGTTAATAACATCTCCTATCTATCATGAAACAAGTGCCCTAGTGATTTTTTGGTGGATTTATACACCTAAGTGTCATTGTCTATACTTATTTAGTACATTTTTGAGGACTTCTTACGTGTGTAATGAGTTGATAATGGTATAATTGAGCATCTAAGCGTTAAAATACTTTTTTATGACATTTAAGGTGTGTTCAAAACAAGTTTGAAACCAAAATGATCACTTAAAGATTAGATGAGTTAACTAGTATTACTAGCTTGAACTATGTATTGTTCTAGTTATCTCGATGGATTCTAGTGTGTTAAATGTACTAAATTGTGGTGTTTGATGAAATAGGGGACCATTAGAGATGAAAATATAAATTTTATAGAGAATAACAAGTTCTAGTGATATTGGAATGTGACCCACAAAGTGAAAAACTCAAAGACAAATGGAAGGAGGAAACCTTAACGAAATCTAGAACTTCTGAGCACATGGGCGTGCCACACCCTCTTGTCTCCAAGATAAGAGTGTGCCATGCCCTTATACACAAATTTTTTCCCCAAAAACAGTAATAATCTATGATAATTAAGTGTCACACCCTTAACGTGCCAATGCAAGAGAGTGACACACCATTGGTTTCAAAATGGGCTAGGTCTCCTATATTATAAATAGGACACTTGGCTTTGATTGTACACACCTTGGACGAATTTCAAGGATGTAAATACACTTGAGAACACTACAATTATGGTTATTTATCTTTAATATTGTTTATTTTTGGCCTTTATACATGAATTCCTTAATTGTTATTCGTTGTAAGAACATAAGAGGCTAAACACCCTCAATTAGGGTTGAGGCCAAGAACATGTTTACTTGTGCTTTCAATTGATTTTGTTTAAGTTGATTATCATTACTAGTTGTCAATATATCCTTGTTATTAATATTCCACATATTACTGACCTATAGGATAAACCTACATTTCTATTGTGAGCCTAAAAGTAGAAATAAGAGACTTGATCGTGGGATATATGAAATGGGATCTTATATGTTTAAGGAATTAAAGTTAGGATTTGTGTTTAGGATAGGAATATACAAAATTTGCTCCATTTGATTCATATACGAGAAGAATTGTAAATGCATTTAACTTAATTCTCACATCCCTCTCAACATGTAGTTGTAGAGAAAATTTAGATAGATGAATAGAGGTTCGAAAACCATAATCATGCTATCAATGTCCTGAATCAAAAATCGAGGTAATAACTAAACTAATGAGGTTTTACACTTTATAATTTAAAATTTTTTATGGTTTATTTAATTCTCAACTTTTAAAATATAACAGTTACATTCACACTTTTTCAATATTTGTAGTAACACTAGAATTAGATTGTTACCGAGCATAATTAGTTGTGGGATCAGTACATGGCTTTTAAAGGCTACTTTACTACTTGTGTGACCACTTAAACTTACGTGTTTTCTGGGACGTACCAATTTTTTTGCACTATCATCCAAGACTTAAAAATTGGCAATCGTCTTACTTTTAGTTTTGCTATTTTCTTTTATAAGTGCTAACAACTTGATCTTAGCTTTTGAATTTGCATGTATAGTTTTGACACATATGTAAGTTGGAAAAGGAAAGAGATTTGGTTAATCCATATCTTGAACATGATCGATACTTATATCAATTAAGGAGAGAAGCAATACTTCTCTATCAAATGCCTCAAATTCATTAGGAATAAGCTATTCCTACACTAACGGCTAAAGTTTAACGAGCCCGTAGGATAACACGCGAAGTGGACATCCCACTTACAACCAATATTACCACAACCATTTGCAGAGAAGATCTTTGATGTGGATTTGAGCTCAGGTAGAACAAGGTGAAATAATTGTACAACAATGGGAAATTCATAAGCCTATCACATGATGATCTATAGGTCCATCTGCAAATCTTTTTGGAGATCAGTGACACCTTTATTCCCACTAGAGTCTCCACTAACTATGTGAAGCTTACACTATCCCCCTTCTCACTATTGGGGGAAGCAAGAAATGGTTGAATATAGAACCCCCAAAATCCAATACTACATGGGATGACTCGGCAAGAAAGTTCCAAATCCGATTCTTCTCGTATGACAAAACTATAAGGTAAAGCAATGATATTTTTAGTTTTAACAAGAATCAAGACAAGAACTTGTATAATGCTTGGGAGAGCTCTTTCAAGGGGCAGCAACATCACTAATAGTCTAATGAGGTATTAGCTTATACTTTTGTTAAAGCTCTTGACTATACCATAATTTTTTTTAGATTCAGCTACAGGTTTTCAAACATTGAATAAAACTTATGATGAGCTTTATACTCCCCTGAATCAAATTCTAGAAGGTTATCCTAATTGTCATGGTGATACTTCTAGAAGTGTGGTGAAAAGTCCTGTAGGTATGATTGAGGTGAACAATGTGCCTTTCAATTATTATCCTTGCAAAATTGAATGATGACATAGTTTAGTATGTTAGGTGTGAACAAACCTTAGGCCTAGGTAATTGTAGGCCAGCAAACCACATTTTGGTGTGAGAATTATAGGATTAGTAGTCACTCTATAAACTCATACAGAGTGAATATAAAATTGGTAAGCTTTATGGGCAATGCACAGAAAGGAAATTAAACTACAATAATGCCTACAATCGTAACTGGCAAAGTTAGCCCAACTTCTCATGGGGTAACAATAAGACTCAAACTCGGTAATTTCCATACTAGTGAAACATGTAGGATTTTAATATTGACAATACATTTAAGAATATTCCTGGCCAATCAAGAAAAGATGGCAATAGAAATTAAAAATCAACAGCTTGCCTAGAAAATTTTGGTGATGCAGTTGGAGTAGTTAGATTAGGCATAGAGTATGAGTCCCCAAGGTGGTTTGCCTAGTGATGCAGAGAATTTGAATTAGGTAATGACAATCACCTTGAGAAGTTAGCAAGATCTTATTAACAGACCTCCCAAGAAAAATCTGAAGGTACTGGAAGAGTTAGTCTAAAAGCAGGTCCAGGAGAAACACGTTGTAGCTAAAGTGGATAAAGGTTTAAGGATGCCTACATACAGAAAAGCAAAGTAGTTGAGTGTGTACAAGAGAGACCACTACCACTATTCCCTCAAAATATTAAGAACGCTAACGAGGTTTCGTGCTTTAAGAAGTTCTTTGACACGTTCAGAGAAATTTACATTAATTTTTTTTTGTTAGTTGTTTTGCAGGGTGTTCCTACATACGCTAAGTACTTAAAGGGCATGGTTACAAATAAAATAAAAATGAGTGATATTGAGATGGTGGCACTAATAGAGGAATGTAGTTTGATTATGATGAGAAAGATGCCAAAGAAGTTGAAGGATCCAGGGAGCTTCACCCTCCCCATATAAATTGGTAATAATGATATGGTCCATGCTTTAAGTTACAATGGGG
>NC_061111.1:65882538-65906845 GCF_002878395.1 Capsicum annuum
TAATTGGGTTCCATGGGGGGAAGAAACCCATGGATGAACACTTAACATACGTGAGTAGTTGAATTCTAGGAGTTTATTGGAAATTTTTTTGGGAATTGATCTTGAATCTTGAAGAATAGGGTTTTCTATTTGGAAGAGAATGCTCTTGATTTGAGAGGAATGGAATAAATAATGACTAAGTAGGATTTTAGGGAATTAATTTTGTGTTTTGGACTAATTAGGGTCATTGAAAATGACCTAACAGCCCCTGAAATAATTAAACATTTTCGTCACTAAAATCCCATTTTTGGGCTTCACCGTGATGCGGTGCCATCGTGGTGCACCACTGGAATTTGGATGAAACTTTATTCCATGGACAAGTGCAAAAATACACTTTCACACGACACGGTGGAATCGTGTTGTGCCACTGGAAATTGACGAGTGCAAACTATCACTCTAGTGCGACGTGACGCTTATCGCAGTAACACACTAGAAAAGGAAAATTGCAAAATGTCCCCTTGGTTTGATGCGGTGGAAATCACGGTGACACACTGGAAAAGGACGAACGTCATTTTTGGGGTCACCACAATGTGGTGCTTCTCGTATTGAGCTACTGCTTTAACTAAAAGTGCCCTAACTTCTCACTCGAGTATCGGATTTGTGCGAAATTGGTATCGTTGGAAAGATAATTTAATTTACCACAACTTGGTGAGTCTTGAACTGGATAATTCTCTATATAAAAATGGATATTCTCATTTAAAGTTGACTAACGAAACATTCTTATGAAAAAATTTCAATTGGTAAGTTTTATTTTGATTTGTCTAATAGATGGGAGTTATTTGAGACCTTAATATACATCAAAATAACTCATAAGTCTACCAAAGAACCATGATATATTATGCATGATCTTAAAACATGACACTAACATTGGTTCAGATTTTTGGGGTATTACAATATCTCCTCCTTAGGAACATTCGTCCTCGAATGAGACTGGTTAAACCGAAAATAGTAAGGAACTGAGATTACATGCTAAATATTCATGATGAAAATATGTGTACATGACTGATTCTGAAACATGATTCATGACTGAACAGGTTCTATGAATGCATAACTGATATAAGAATGATATGCAGCTGAAACTGAGTATGGAAAAGAGAAATTCTTTGAAAGTTGTTACCTTAAGCTGGGTCTAATTTTGCAGTTAAAAGATGATGGTACTTGGTCTGCATATCTACTTCTTCTTCCCAAGTGTCTCCCTTAATGGACTGATTCTACTAAAGAACTTTGAATAGGGGAACTTGTTTGTTCCTTAGTCTACGAACTTATCGATCAAGAATTTTGACTGGAATTTCCTCATAGGAAAAACTGTTCTGAACATCTACATTTTCTAAGGGAAGAACTACCTCTGGGTCACCAATACACTTCTTCAACAAAAAGATATGGAATATTAGGTGCACTGATGCTAAGTCTGCAGGCAACACAAGCTCATAAGCCACCTTTCTAAAATGGCTCAAAATCCTGTAAGGGCCAATATATCGGGGACTAAGCTTCCCTTCTTACCAAACCTCTTCACTCTCTTCATCGAAGAGATCTTTAGATATACAAAATCACCAATCTCAAACTCAAGATCTTTCCTTCTCATATGTGCATACGATTTCTATTGGCTCTAGGCTGCCTTAAGCCTTTACCTGATCAACTGAACTTTCTCTAAGGTATCAAACACTAAGTTAGGCCCTATTACCACTATTTTTCCTACTTCAAACCAACAAAGTAGAAACCTAAATCTCTTCTATTTAGAGCCTTAAATAGAAACATCTGAATGTTGGAATGATATATGTTATTATATGTGAATTTAATTAAGGGAAAGTGATCATCCCAACTACCCTTAAAGTCGACTACACACGCACTCAACATATCCTCAAGGGTTTGAATGGTCCTTTATACCTAACTCTATTTATGAGGGTGGAAGGCTATACTGAGTTAAACATGGGTACTAAGACCTTTCTGAAAAGATTTCCAAAATTGAGAGGTAAACTGAGTACCTCTATCTGACATGATAGATAATGGAACACCGTGCAACCTAACAAACTCTTTAAAATAGATCTCGGCATAGTCCTCGACTGAATAAGGGGTATGAACTGGAAAGAAATGAACTAATTTGGTCATTCTATCTACAGTAACCCAAATTGAATCATGTTGCTGACGAGTACGAGGCAAACCTGTAACAAAATCCATGTTCACTTACTTCTACTTCCAAGTGGGAATACTGAACTCCTGCATAGACCCACTAGGCTTCTGATTTTCAATCTTAACCTGCTAATAAGTGGAGCACTTAGCCACAATATCTGTAATATCTCTCTTCATCCCACTCCACTAATAGATTTCTCGCAGATCGTGGTACATCTTTGTGGCCCTTGGATAAATCGAGTAGCGTACACCATGCACCTTTTCAAGAATTTACTATCTCAACTCATCAACACATGGTACACACTGTCTATCCTAGCAATGCAATACACCATCTCCCCCTTGCAAGAAAACCTCTACTTTCTGATCTCTAACTGACTCATTCTACTTCACTAGACTAGAATCCCTATCCTATTTTTCTCTCACTTCGGCAACCAAAGAAGAATCTGAACTATTCTGAACCCAAACAATACCCTCAGTTGAATCAACCAAAACAAACACCGAATCTGGCTAGCTAATGATTTTATCTAACTAACTTCTTGTTATCACCTTTAACATAAGCAACACTACCCATCGATAATCTACTTAGGGTATCTGCCAATACATTGGCCTTGTACGAATGGTACAAAATACTCGTTTCATAATCTTTCAGCAATTCTAACCATCTCCTCTGACGCAGAATCAAATCCTTCTGCGAAAAAATATACTGTAAGCTTTTGTGATCTGTGAACACATCAATATGCACCCCATACAAATAGTGCCTCCAAATCTTTAAGGCAAACACAATAGTTGCTAACTCAAGATCATGGGTAAGGTAATTCTTTTCATGGGGCTTAAGTTTTCCATAGGCATAGTCCACAACCTTACCCCTCTTCATCAAAACACATCCCAACCCAACTCTAGAAACATCATAGTACACAAAAAACCCATCTGAACTATTTGGTATTGTCAAAATTGGAGTTGTAGTGAGTCGAGTCTTCAACTCCTAAAAACTATTCTCACAAGAATCTGACCATTGAAACTTAACTTTTTCCTAGGTCAATCTAGACATGGGGATGTAATAGATGAGAATCCTTCAACAAACCATTGGTAATAGCCAGCCAAACCTAAGAAATACCTTATATCTAATGGAGAGAAGGGTCTGGGCCAGTTTTTCACCATCTCAATCATTTGAGGATCCACTCTAATGCCATCATTAAAAATAACATGGCCAAGGAAAGCTAATGGTCTTAGCCAAAATTTGCACTTACTGAATTTAGAAAATAGTTGATGGGCTCTAAGAGTCTGCAGAACTATTCTGAGGTGGTCCGCATGATCATTTTTGTTATGGGAGTAGACAAGAATGTCATCAATGAACACTATGATGAATATGTCCAAGTATTTCTTGAACACTCAGTTCATAAAGTCCATGAAAGCTGTTGGGGCATTGGTGAGACCAAATGACATGACTAGAAACTCGAAGTGACCATACTGAGTTCTGAAAGCTATTTTTGAATGTCACATTCTCTAACTCTAAGATAATGATAGCCAGATCTGAGATCTATATTAGAAAAATAATTGGCACCCTGAAGTTGGTTGAATAAGTCATCAATTTTAGGTAGTGGTTATTTGTTTTGATTGTGACTTTGTTCAAATAACGGTAGTCAATACGCATTCTAAGAGAACCTTCTTTCTTACACACGAATAGGATTGGTGCACCCCATGGTGAAATGCTAGACCTGATAAATCCCTTATCTAGGAGATCTTTCATATTTTATTTTAACTTTTTGAGTTTAGTTGGAGCCATTCTGTATGGTGGAATAGAGATAGACATAGTATCTTGAAGAAGGTCTATTCCAAAGTCGATTTCCCTTTCGGGAGGAACTCTAGAAAAATCTTCCAAAAAGACATCTAGAAATTCCCTCACTATTGAAACTGACTCAAGGTTAGGAGGCTCAGAATTAGAGTCTTTGACTCAGACAAGATGGTAAATACACCCCTTGGATATCACATTTCTTACTCTAACGTATGAAACAAGATGACCCCTAAGCGTTGTAGTACTACCCTTCCATTCAAGGACTGGTTCAATTGGAAACTAAAAATGAACAACTCTATTTCTCTAATGAACTAAAGCATAGCATGAGTGGAGCCAATCTATGCCGAGAATGACGTCAAAATCCATCATCTCTAACTCCATAAGATCCACTGAAGTGACTTTCTGAGATATTATGAATGGACAGTTCCTGTATACCTGCCTAGCTACAATAGAAACACCTACTAGGGTAGACACTAAGAAAGGTTCTACTAATATTTCAGGAATGATTCCAACGTTGACAACGATATAAGGGGTTATAAAAGAAAGAGAAGCTCCAGGTTCTAATAAAGTATAAACATGTAAATAAAAGACCTGTAACGTACCAGTAACCACATTAGTAGAATTTTCTTGATCCTATTGAGACTGAAAGGCATACAATCTATTTGGACACTGACCATTGGTGGCACTGGAAGAAATACCTGGCTAAGTCAGGCGGCCGACTGGAACTAATGATTGATTGGACTAGCCCCGTTGGCGCAAATCCCTAACTTTTTTAGCAACTACCCGACACTCCCGAATCTGATGGATTGGATTCCACACCTAAAGAATACATCACTTCCATCTCTACACTCACACTGATGGTTTCTACCATATTTCTAGCAAAGAGGATTTGTACGGGCACTGTTAACACTACCCTGTGACTTAGAGCCTGGCGCCCTATCTTGATTATTATTTCTGAATTTGGGTCCTGCAGAACTAGCTAAAAATAGAGCTGGGACTAAAGATTTTTGACAAAACTGAGGACGGTTACCACCTTCTGACCTTGGCTGATTGAAATTAAAGCTACCTGTTCTAGCCCTTTTGTTCTCTCTCACTCTCTTCTTAGTCTTTTGCTCATCGATCTGCTGAGTATAGACCATCAACCTAGATCAATCCATCTTCTTAATCAACATTGTTTTTCTACCCTCCTTGAACACACTATCAAATATACTAGACATGAACTTACTCATCTTAGACCTACTATCAGCTACCATATAAGGAGCATACCTATCCAACTGAGTAAACCTAAGGGAATACTCCATCACACTCATATTGCCCTGCCTAAAGTTGATAAACTCTAACACCTTAGTTCCTATAATTCCAGTATAAAGGATTTATCTAAGAAGGTAGTAGCAAACTTTTCCCATTCTATAAGCCCTACATATGTGCCTCTATATACCTTCTACTGCTTGAACCTTGTATGAGCTACATCTTGAAAATAATAAGCAGCTAACTCAACACTCTCACTAGAAGTCACCCCCATAATATATTTTACCTTCTGGACCATGTCTAAGAATTCCTATGGATCCTCTTCAGATTTGGATCCCAAGAATAGAGGAGGATTCATTCAGATAAAGTCCCAAATCCTTGCTATGGTAGTATTAACCACTGGGTTGGCTAGAAAAGTGGTTGGCTGAGCATTTTAATCGATTATAGAGTAGGCTAACGTAGTGAATACTGCCCTAAACTCTGCATGAGAAACATGCTCATTCAGGGGATCGTCCTGAACGGGCGGAGGTTCTGGCTGGTTTATGTTTCTTTTTTCATTTATCTTTCTAGGAGGCATGTTTTATAAATGGAAGGGAGAATAGATTAGATAGAGATTTTAAAATGAGCATCATGCTCAGTCGCATGACATGAACACAAAAAGAAGGGAAACTTTTCCTAAAATGCCTCATAGTCTCTTGTCAATAAGTGTGGCGCATTTTACACCCATGTACAAAACTATACTTGATGCGGCTTTCAGACTTCCTAGGACACTTTAAAACCTTAGGCTTTGATACTAAGTTTGTAATGCCCTGAGAGTACACCCTGGGTGCCACATGATGCTTACAGTCCCGAGGGTCCACAAGCTAACCCATGAGCTGGAACCTGTTGTCAGCACTGAATAATATAATAACATATGCAGAAGAACAACTGATAAGTAAGAAGATTTTAAGTAATAAATCTGATAAAATCTTTAAGGCATAACTGATAATACTAATTAAACATCTGACAATGATAACTAAAATATAAGAAACTTACTAACTGTATGAAATAGTCTGAAAAGCCTATACTGACATACTGAAAAGCTGATGGGACAAACCCCCAATAAACTCGACTGAATGGAAATGACCGAAACGAATAAAGTAATATGAGCTAAATAAAATTATGTCCTTGAAATATAAGGACTCGCCACTGATATGGATGATAATCTAGAATATCTATGCATGATCTGAGAACATAGCATCCGAACTTATGATATGATACATCATAGCATAAGAAAAGAGTATATGATTAGTACTTTGAATGTACTGGTATACTAAATGAGGGACGTTGATATGTATGGTTTCGTGAACATGAATAATAACTATCTGAATATATATATATATATATATATATATATAACATGAAGTAGTAAATAGAATGCATGAAATTTATAGACACTGAGGATACAAGAAATTTGTAAATACTAAGGATGCATGAAAACTATAAGTACTAAGGATGCATGAAATCTGTAAGTACGGATGATGCATAAAATATGTAAGTACTGAGGATGCATAACCAAGCATATAACATGTTCTGAGTATAATATGTAAATACTAAACTACTAAAAACTTATAATTGAGTCACTGATATCTGAATGCTATGGTTAAGCAACTGAAATTGAGTTACTGAACTAATTACTGGACTAAGACTGTGAGAGGTATCATCTAACCAACATGCCCTAATCTGAGCTAATCGGGGTCCAACCTATAACTCCAGTTGGAAGGGTGTTAGAACCGTTCCATGAGTACTAACACTAATTGTGTAGATCCAATATACTGATGTACTATACGAAAAGACTAAGGTGTCTAGACTAAACTGACGGGTGACCCCTGCGAGGTATTCAAGCCTAATCTGATGGGTAACTCCTCATATCCTATGTTGGCTATGTAGTTCTAAAATACAGGGACTGCTACTAACAAATCTGCCTATCTGATGGGGAAGTCGTCATCTCTGTACTCGCTCAGTGCTAAATCCTACTCCCAATTGGACTGACTTGAAATACTGGATTGTTCTAAGTTTAACTAGTTATGATAACTAATTGAACTTATAATGCTTAGAACATATTCTAGAACTATTCTGAAGATACTGAGACTAAGTAAACAACTATGATTTTAGGTATTCATAACCCCTACGACTCAATAGCAATATTAGTATAATAGTATTTAATCTTGGAGGACATAACATGAAAGTTTTTATCAAATATTCATTCTTGTAGGCATTTTATCAAACACTTGATATTCATAGTTTCGGCTAATCATGGAAATAGTTTAAGCTTGGAGTAATAGCATAATTTCAATATCAACAACAGTTAATTATGATTTAATTCAGAAAATAGCAATATTAAAATATGTGGGGTTTGATAACAACATCAATTTCATGTAAGCATGGTATGAAATCAAGATTCATGTAGATTCATGGTTGAAATCAAAATTTAAAATCATAATAACTTGTAAAGGTCATAACTTTGTATTTCAACTTATATACTTCGGCTCCATGCATGAAAGTAACCCATGGATGAACACTTAACATACCTGAGTACTTGAATTCTTGGAGTTTCTTGGAAATTTTCTTAGGAATTGATCTTGAATCTTCAAATCTAGGGTTTTCTTTTAAAAGAGAATGCTCTTGATATGAGAAGAATGGAATAAAATAATGACTAAGTAGGTTTTTAGGGCATTAATTTCATGTTTTGAACTAATTAGGGTCATAGAAAAAGACCCAACTGCCCTTGAAATAATTAAACATTTTCGTACTGGAATCCTGTTTTTAGGCTTCACCGTGATGCGGTGCTATCGTAGTGAGCCATTCCAATTTGGCTAAAACTGTATTCCATAGACAAGTGTGAAAATGCACTTTGACGAAATGCGGTGGAATTACATTGCGTCACTGGAAATTGACGAGTGTGAACTGGCACTTTGGCGCGATGTAACTCTTATCGTGGTGACACACTAGAAAAGGAAAATTATGAAATGTCCCCTTTGTGCAATACGGTGGCAGTCATGGTGACACACTGGAAATGGATGAACGTTATTTTGGGGGTCACCGCAATGCGATGCTTCTCATATTGAGCTATTGCTTTTGCTAAAAGTGCCATAAATTCTCACCCCGAGTATCGGATTTGGGCAAAATTATTATCGTTGGAAAGATAATTCAAATTCGCACAACTTGATAGGTCTTGATCTGGATAATTCTTAGTAGAGAAAAAGATATGCTCATTTAAAGTTGACTAAAGCAACATTCTTATTAAAAAATTCAATCGATAAGGATTATATTAATTTGTCTAATAGCTGGGAGTTATTTAACCTCTTAATATACATCAAACTAAATCATAAATCTACCAAAGAACCATGATGTACTATGAATGATCTTGAAACACGACGCTAATATTGGTTGGATTTTCGGGGTATTAAAACTTAGTAGCTCGTAATGGAAGGACCTATAATGACAATCCTTCTCTGTTTTTGTGGATCATCGATGAAGCGTCCCATAGAAAACTCAGAATATCTATGTACACTGTCTGACCCAAAAATAGGACTTCCAGTAATCATCATAACTATTTACACTATCCAACAATAGAGAAATATACATAAATATATATATATATATATATATATATATATATATAAAATAAGTTCTCAAACTTAAACCATGACTAAAAAATGTAAATCAGTAAATTCGAGATTAAGCTTGGAACTAAATCAGCATATAGCATATAAAGGGTCGAATTCTCCATCGATCAAACTAAATAATAGTGGTAAAAGAGTGGATTAGTAATAGACCGGATTAAACCTCTATTTAATTTACAAAGTAGCATATTTAGTTCCAAAAGCTCATAATACATTAAATAAAGTGGTATTGTTCCTATTGTCAAATAATTAAAAGTAAAAAGTGGGAATTATTCCCTTTTTAAAAAATAGTAGTAAAATCAAGGTTTAATTAGAATCGCACCATTAAGTGAGCATAAATGCACCTAAAGTATGCATGTCATCACCAGTATCCAAGCAATATAGCCATCAGTGCCTAAATATCTATAAACTAGAATCTCATATTTTTAAGAGTAGAATACTTACCTGGAGTCCAAATGATATCATAACTACAACCTCGATCCCAACAATGCTTAACTAATATCAAAAAGCCTCATAACTCAAGAAACTACAGTAATCATGGGTGTAAAATCACTACACGGATCTAATTGAAGAAATACTGCCTAATTCACTAAGTTAAGTGGTATATCTTATACTAAAGGATCATTAACGTCAATCTATGGTTAACAAGTGTATAATCAAGTATAATATGGTTCTTTGACCATGACGAGTATCCTATACTAAGGTTTTGGTTACATTTCTTTTTCAAATTCCCTAAAGAGGTTAAGTCACAAAATACTAGTTATAATCCCATTCTGTAATTCCTACCTGGCATGCAACAATACAATACAGAATTTTGAAGAGAAAAGTAGACCAAATTATTGTGGAGAACCTCAAATCTTGAATCATACACAAATCTCTCCCCCTTGATCCATGAACCAAAAATAATATTACACTATAAAAATAATAAACTACATGTTATTGCAAGTAAAACGATACTTATATTGCAATGCAAAACTCTAGTCCCAAAATTGGATCAAAATAAACTCATGGGGCTTGCTCACAAAATCCAAAAAATGAATGTCTCATGACGTCCCTCAAAGGACAAGGAATGTGTGCTCAAGATTTGAGCACTAATGGTCTATAAATTGGGGACCAAATCAGCACGCAAAATTAAGGATTTCAAAACTATGTCCCAAGAATTTATCAAGGAAAAGGACAAAATTTGATGGAGAAAATAATGAAAAATGTCCAAGGAGTGTTATTTTAACTTACGTTATCCTCAATGAATGATTTTCCACTCTTTTCCAGGATATTGGGTTCAACAATGGAAGATTGGGACTTAAAAAATGGTGGAAAATATGGAGAAGGGGGTTATATATTGACAGGAAATTGGCATTCATAATTGCAGAGGCTAAGGTTTACGATTGCAATGCTTTGTGATTTCACACATTTCAAACATGGACAAATGGCTCGCGAAAGCAAAATCAAAGGGTCTAGACAATCACAAATACGATGTTGAGGGTCATGATTGTTAACATGGAAAGCAAATAGGTTTGGTCAACCCTTCATGGGGAATGGGAGAGGGATGCTCATGATTGCAATGTTCAAAATATTGTTCGTTCACAAATTTGGCCCAACCTTACGATTATTATGGGCAATAAGTGGCTGCACCAGATGCAGCTACATCAAATTTTTTCCAAGTCCAAATGGAGTTTGACTAGGTGCTCAGGATTAATTCAGAACATCGTGCATGAAAATAAACTATGCTACCGTACAAATTCTACATTTCAGACTCAGCAGAACCATCAAAACTTTAATCTGAGATCATTTCAGTTGAATATGGGTCCCACATCTAGTTCTATTTTCATCAAATCTATCCAATAGTGCAAAGTGGATCTGAAAGCCTCAGGACTCAAACCAAGAGTCCCCCTAGACTGAAACCGATGTTCCAGAGCTAATGGTGTGGTCATAATTATCATCCAAGATCATTTTCAATAAGTTTTGTTTTGAGACCAATCCTTAGTAACAAAAGCACCAAAATAGGGAAAATGGGCCTAAACCCAAACGAACTATCCCATAACTAAACTAACATTTTTAGTAAGTCATAAATGACCTGAAGCCGTTATGGGAAGACACAAAACATTAAAAAGCATGAAAATCAAGAAAAAAAACTTAAGGGGTAGGCCCCCAAACATTAGAGTAAACTAACACAAATAGTATACTATAATGACTCTAACTATAGAAATAATACCTGAGTGCTCTTATATACATAGGACTACATCTCAGACACACCTGATTCAGATTAACTCAGAACTAAGACTCACATCTTTGACACATAAAGATTCTCTAATCTACTATGTCATAACTCAAATTTTATTATAAGAATAAGCATCCAAGGCCTATGCGAAGGATATAAGACCAGAAGTCTCAAGTTATAGAGTTGAAGCTTTATGCATAGAGAAAAATAAGCCTGGGAGAAGAGTAGATTCCAGCAACATTGCACCCCAAAATAGAGATTCTATTCAAATCCCTACTCAACACGGTGCCTTAAGGAGAATCCAAAGTCGGTCGCTAGTAGAAGTAGCATGACAAAGAGGAAAGAAAAGAATTCACAAAGAAATGGTGTAAGCAAAAGAGAAGGTACAATAGTTAAGGATTGGCCAAGGAGTAATCCCTCTCTTATTTTCCTTTTTTACATATGAGGCAATCTACTAGTTAATCGATTAAATCAATCATAAACTATAAGAACCATCAACCATAAACTATAAGAATCGATAAAATGTCCTTAAAACAAGGCTCAAATGTGGGGAAAAAGTATTGAAAATAAGAGTAAATTAGATCCCCATCAACCACCCAATTTTTGGCCTCTCTTAATTTAATAAATAGTATCTTAGTTTGGGTCTGTATCCCTCTTAAGTTTTATGATTTCTCGATATAGATATTTCAACTTCACTAACTTCGGACTTCAGGCTGTAGGTGATAAAAAAAGTTTTAAAATGTGGTGTAGGTGACACAAGTCTTAATTATTGAGTGGAGGTGACAATTACTTTTTTATGGATTAAGAAAGTTAGGGAAGTTTGAAAATAACCCACAAGTTTTTTAATTTACACTTTGATCTAAATGTTAGTTAATATAATAGGAAAGGAAGGGAAGGCGTGTTTCTCTCTCTTCTTATCTGTTGTTGTTTTCTCTCTTTTCATGATTATTATTGTTCATTGTTGTTGCTACTTTATTTATTATCTTCTGCTTCATTATCATCGTCTTCTACTTCATTATCGTCTTTATCTTCTTCTTGTCGACTATTATTATTGTTGTTGCTACCGCTACTGCTGCTATCTGACCAATTTCTTAGGTCAAATTTTGTTTTCTACATCACTTTTCACTTTAGTATTACTTCATAGGTGACTTTGGTAAATAAAATTATGATTTTATTCTAATTTGTCATCTGGGTACACAGCTTTACTGTTGTTTTCCAACAATGGATAGAACCCGATCATGAATCTAATATAAGTTCCCATAATTTAAACAGATCACTCATCTGATGCATCAGATGATTAATATGTTGCAACAAACTAATTATCTGTTGCATCAGACTGATTATCTATTGTATTAGACTGATTATCTGTTACATCAGACTAATTATCTATTGCATCAGACTGATTATCTATTACATCAGACTAATTATCTATTGCATCAGACTGATTATCTATTGCATCAAATATATTATCTGTTGCATCAAACTGATTATCTGTTGCATTAGATTTATTATCTATTACATCAGATTGCTTATCTGTTGCAACAGATGATTAATCTGTTTGGAACAACACAAATCAGTCTTGCCATAAACCCAACAGATATTCAATGTGTTTTAACTCTTGTTATTGCTACTGGATTCAAAATTATTTCTTACATCTAATCGTCAATATGTTTGTTGACAAGATAATAGACAGAATGAAAATTAAATATGAATTAAAATGTCAAAGTTGATCAAACATTATTTTTTACTAAACTAAAAAAAAATATGTATACATTGACTTAAAAAGAAAGAAACAAAATAATCTAATTATTATTATTATCGCCAGCCGGCCAATTTTCAATCAGCAGAAGCAGTGCCCTCCTCATCCTACAGATCTCCCGCAACATCCTCACTCTAACAGCGGCTAACTTCCATTGTATATCATGAACCTACTTATGCAGTTCCCGTACGGTATCCCATAAAATAGCAACATCCCATACTGGATCAGCCATATCTAGAACACACATAAATTGACAAAAACCATAAAAACAAAAGAAAAGAAAAGAATTCAAAAGTAAAGTAATACAACGTATATTTACACAAAAATCAAGAAAAAAAACTTACCAGAGATGGAAAAACTATCAAGTCCTCGAAGAGAAAGTAGTTGAAGGTGTAATATAAAATACAAGAGCAAGAAATAAATAGATATATGTAGTAGAATGAACGAGTAAGAGGGACCTAACCTATTTATAGAGGATTGAATTTTAATGAGTTAGGAAAAAGGCGTGACTGTTCACCTTCATTTATTAATACTGGTGTCATTTTTATTGAGTTGTGGCAACAGATTATATATTTGTTGCATCAGATAACCCATCTGTGACAACAGATATACCATTTGTTGTAACAAATCAGATAATATATCTGTTGCAATGTTATCTTTTTAATAATCATCATATCATTATCTTTAATCCAAATCTGGTCTTAAATTAAAAAAATTGATTCAAAAACAAAAGGGCGCAAATGTTCACCTTTATTTATCAATACTGGTGACTTTTTTATTACTGTGGAAAGTTGTGACTTAATTAGTTCTTTTCAGCAATCATTTTTATTGAGTTGTGGCATCAGATTATATATCTGTTGCTTTAGATAACACATATGTAACAATAGGTATACCATTTGTTGTAATAAATCTATCATCTATTGCTGATTATACCAGGTATACCATTTGTTGCATTAGATTATATATTTGTTGCAACATATATCTTTTTAATAATCATCATATCTTTTATCTTTAATCTAAATTTGGTGAATTTTTTAATGTATAAATTAAAAAAAATAATTCAAAAATAAAAAGCATGACTGTTCACCTATATTTATTAATTACATTCAAACTGGTGACTTTGTTATTATTGTGGAAATTTATGACTTGATATGTTCTTTTTAGTAACTATTTTTATTGAGTTGTGGCAACAGATTATATATATGTTGCATCAAATAACCCATCTGTGACAACAGATTATCATTTATTGCGACAAATCGATACTTGTTGCATCAAATAATATCTGATGCACATATATAAGCTATCTTTTATAATAATCAACATATCTTTTAATCTAAATTTGGTGAATTTTTATTATATAAATTAAAAATAGATTTAAAAATGAATATGTTAAAGAGTCATGATCAATTATTAAAATTAAATAACCATTCTGTTATGGTTATAAATTGTGTTTATCAGTTATTTCCTTATTATTTATTTATGAACCTTTTTTCATATTAAATGATCAGAAAGTTGTGTCTTTTTACCCTCTCGATAACAATAATAATAACTCTTTTGTATCAATAATAGCCTGTTGCAACATATGATCAATCTATCGCATCAGATTAACCTTCATCGACATATTGAGAATAAGGAATAAATAAAATTATAATTAAATACTAAATAAGAATTAAAAATTCAAAGTCGACCACCATGTCCAAACATAGATTTTTGAATCCCTTGGGTAGATCCGATATACAAAAGGAGGAAACTACATACATATATTACATACATACGCTAAAA
The DNA here is from genome assembly GCF_002878395.1 of Capsicum annuum. Classification (NCBI taxonomy): domain Eukaryota; kingdom Viridiplantae; phylum Streptophyta; class Magnoliopsida; order Solanales; family Solanaceae; genus Capsicum; species Capsicum annuum. Next base: position 65,897,169 of record NC_061111.1, read on the forward strand.
GAAAAAACATAACCTAATTATTATTTCTACTATTTTTATTATCATTACTATTATTATTATTATTACTATTATTATTGTCAACCAGATAATTTTCATCCGGAAGCAGCAGAGCCCTCCTCATCCTTGCTCTGAAGTCGGCCAAATCCCCTTGAGTTCATCAAACTGCCTTTGAAGTTTCCTCAAGGACTTGATATGAATCTTCTTGTACGAATTTGGATCATCTATATTTGTATTGTTAGTGTAGTAGAATGAACGAGTGAGAGTGAGTAAGGAAATAAGGCTGGAGGGACCTATTTATAAATGATTGAATTGGAAGGGGTTAGTCAAACAAAAATCCAATACTGTTCATATCCCTTAATTAAATAAAACTGGTGACTTTTTGAGTATGTAAATTAAAAAGATGGATCTAAATACAACATTTTATCTTTTATTGTATTTTGAAAAGAAAAAAAATTGCTTTAAAATAAATCTAACAGATAGGTAATCTGTTGTAAAATATATTCCATCTGCCAGATAACTTACAACATATTGACAATTTATTGCAACGGATGGATATATTTGTTTGCTTTTCCAACAAACATATCATCTGTTGCAATAGATTTATCATCTGTCATAACAGATGTCTACAATTGTTTCATAATTTAAACAGATGTGGAATCTGTTGCAACTTTCTAATCATCTGTTTATTCAATTTAAGCCATAGATGGTCTAGGAAAAATAAGGTGTGTGTATATGGATCCACTATCATATGTCTGGGAGTTAAGTATTACTGATAAGGTCACCGGGACAACACACAAAAAGTAAAGTATAATATTTTTATGAATACAGTTTTTAACCGATTAGGCACTGATCATTCTAACAAAATCCTGCATCGTACTGTTAGGTTTGATGGGTTTCAATTGATAAGGTTGAGGTCCCCATAAAGATAGTGCAGATACCCTGTTACGAATTACTGACGGTTGTTGCTTGTGTTTATGCACGTCATGTTTTGAGAAGGGATCAATATTTGGGGTCATTGCAGAGATCCAATAGCGATTGGACTTAACTTTAGGTGTGCATTACACTCTGAGAACATCTTTAAAGCCTCGAACTGCATCAAACAAGAATGGAGAATGCCTGCGAGGGAAAGGGGAGTTGATGAAAGACTATATCATCTGAGATTTAGTTAAAAAAGAGACATAGGGTAGAAAGGTAACTTCTAGCAAATTTGGATGAAAAAATTACCTTAAAACATGAGAAATTTGAATCAAGTATAAATATGAAAGTGTATCCGGTAATGAAAATTTCGTCTCTTGTTTTTCTAAGAGAAAAATAGTTTTGATGGTTACTTTGCTAGGAAGCTGCGACTAGGTAACGTGGTCGGGATTATCACCTAGATAGAAAATAGCATAAGACCAAGAAAGCTTCTTTACGGTCATCGAGGGTTGAAATGATGTACAATAAGTCTAGAAAACTTCTGTTAACAGCAACTGCAGTAACGTAAGGAATCTAAGCAAAGGTGGAAATTTTTGAATTTTAAATTGCATCCCATGCCTCCTTGTTTATGGTTTCGATTAGGTCCACTGTGGTTGATCTGATCGGAACTACAAACGATATTGAAAGGAATATTGAGTATCATTAGTTCCTTAGCAATATGAATTAATTGATTGTGTTTTCTTGCCTTAGTATGCTTTCAACATTCCTTAGAGAAGATCAGAGGCTTGATATAGTATGTGAATCCTGATAATTTTCAAGCTTGCCTCCAACTTGTTGATTGGTATCCAAGCTTGTCGTTGCCATCTTTGAAGTGGGTATAGATTTCCTGGTCTCTTGTAAGCTCAATCAAGAATACTACCTTTAAAGTTGTGGCATTAAAGAAGGCATACAAAACTCTTTCTTCAAAAGCCTTAAAGGATACATGAAGGACGTTGTATTTGTTTTAGGCCAAAATATGTTGATGCACATTGAAGATGCGGTCCCAACAGTTGAACATTTAACTTTTATTGAGCGTTGCTCAATTTAGCTTGCTCAACTTATTTGATAAATTAATAAGCAAAGAGCTACGTAATGTTTGATCAAAACCGACTCTACCAAGCCTATCAAACATTACATCACTCCCGTCTCATTACCCTATAAAAAAACTTTTCTTGAGTTAGTGGACTAATCAAACAAGCTCAATCTCTCAGCCTTTCTACTGATTTCTCTTCTCCAATATAGATGACAAGATATCTACTATGCAAAAGTCTACACCATCGCTAGAAATACTTGCCAGGGTGTAAGTCTTTAGATGGCATCAAAAGTAATCTCTCAATATCAAGTGATATTATGAGATTTATAGTTTTACCTTCTCAAGACTTTCACTATGGCAAGAATTTTTGTTGATGACAAGAAATCTACCATGCAAAAGTCTACACCATCAACAGAAATTCTTGCCAGAGCAAAAGTCTTCAGAAGGCATTATTAGTAATCTTTCAACATCAAGGAAGTCTTGTACGAAAGTCTTCAAAAGTCAATTGAAAATAGGGAAGTTTTCAGCAATGACTACACATAATTTTGGCATCAACAACCTCACCAGATATACTGCTAGTTCAAAAGAAAAGGCAGAAATATTTTCATTTGCATTCCTAGTTTGAATGCAAATAAAAACATTCATGCCTTTTCTTTTAAACTAGGAGTGAATCTGGTGAGGTTGTTAATGGTAAATATATGTAGTCATTGCTGAAAACTTCCTTATTTTTGAATGTCTTTTGAAGAATTTCGTACAAGACTTTGTTGATGCTGAAAGATTACAACTAATGCCTTCTAAAGACTTTCGCTCTGGCAAGAATTTCTGCTGACGGTGTAGACTTTTGCATGGAAGATATCTTTTCATTAGCAGAAATTCTTGCTGTAGCGGAAGTCTTGGCAAGGCATGACTAGGAATCTCTTTATATCACTTGATATTGAGAGACTACTATTGATGTCATCTGAAGATTTATTCCCTGGCAAGCATTTCTGGCGATAGTGTAGACTTTTGCATAGCGGATATATTGTCATCTATATTGGAGAAGAATAATCAGCAGAAAGGTTGAGAGATTAAGCTCGTTTAATTTGTACACTAACTCAGGCAAATTTTTTTGCTAGGGTAATAAGCCTGGATTTACGTAACATTTGATAGGCTTGGTGGAGTTGGTTTAGATCAAACATTATGTAACTCCTTGCTTATTAATTTATCAAATTGGTTGAGCAAGTTTCATTGAGCAACACTCGATAAAAGTGAGTTGTTCAACTGTTAGGACCACATCTTCAATGTGCATCAACACATTTTGGCCTAAAACAAGCACAGCGACCCTTCATATATCTTTTAAGGCTTCTAAAGAAAGAGTTTTGTAGGCCTTCTTCAATGCCACAACTTTTAACGTAGTGTTCCTGATTGAGCTCACAAGATACCAGGAACTCTATACCCACTTCAAAGATGGCAACGACCAATTTGGATACCAAATCAACAAAGTGGAGGCAAGCTTGAAAATTATTAGGATTCACATACTATAGCAAGCCTCTGATCTTCTCCAAGGAATGTTGAAAGCATGCTAAGGCAAGAAAACACAATCAATTAATCCATATTGCTAAGGAACTAATGATACTCAATATGTCTTACAATCTTATTTGTAGTTCCGATCAGATCAACAATAGTGGACATAATCAAAACTACGAACAAGGAGGCATGGGATGCAATTTAAAATACAAAAATTATCGCCATCGCTTAGATCCTTTACTTTAACTGTAGTTTCTATTGGCGGAAGTTTTCTAGACTTACTGTACATCATTTCAACTCTCGATGCTTGTAAGGCTGCTTTCTTGGTTTTCTGCTATTTTCTATCCAGGTGATAATCCCAATCACGCTACCTAGTCATAGTTTCCAAGAAAAGTGACCATCTGCACTATTTTTCTCTTAGAGAAATAATATACGGATTTTTCATTACCGGATGCACTTTCATATTTGCATTTGATATAGATTTCTCATGTTTTAAGTAATTTCATCAGCCAGATTCAGTAGAATTTACTTTTTACACTATGTATCTTCTTTAATTAGCTCTCAGATGATATAGTCTTTTATTAACCACTCATTTTCTCTCGAAGGCATTCTCCTACCATATATTCTGGCATATAATCACCACCATGAGCAACTCAACTATATGAATTTGGGCTAGGGCAATAACTATATTGGTTTTTCATTCTTGTTAGATGTAGTGCTAGGCTTTGAAGGCCTTCTCAAAGTCTAATACCCCCTTAAAGTTAGTATAATCGCTATTGAATCTCTTTATAATGACACCAAAACTAGATCCTTACACAATGCTTGACAAATAAACATGAGCAACAATCGACATTGAATCTTAACAGGGTATCAAAACCATATTCATGGTCCTCAGCCTTACTAGTTCGGACCTACCAAACTTATCTATAAAATTGTTGATATCTTATTTGAATGATCTATGACTAATCGATAAAAGCAGCATTCACAAAATCAGTGTACTCTATGTGTGTTTCCATGATAACATTATCAGTAATACATACCTCCCACATATGAAGTGGTTTTATCTGCATGCATCTTATTCCTCTAAACCCATCTTTAATAGAGCCTATTATGATGGTCGGGAAAAAGTTGATCAACTTTTAGTTTCTTATATCTATAAAGAAGAGGAAAAAAATTGATGTCATAGAAAGAACATTATGCATATGTTGCAATAGATGTAGAGTCTGTCGCATCAGATGTGGAGTCTGTTGCATCAGATGTGGAGTCTATTGCATCATATATGGAGTCTGTTTCAATAAATATGGAGTCTAATACAACAGATATGGAGTCTGATGCAATAGATGTGGAGTCTGTTGGTATACATCAAATCAGCCTTGCTGGTGGATTGATTTGTTCCAACAATTTCTCCATCTATTGCAACATCAATAATAGCATAAACTACAAATAAACAACAAATAAAAACATCAACAACAAAGAAACAAACAACATTTATTCGAACACCATCAACAACATCATCAACAACAAAGAAGCAATATCTTTTGTTCCAACACCATCAACAATACCACACCATAAGTTCCAAAAACGCCAATCCCACCAAAAACATTAATAATAGTATAAAAAAAAAGAAACAAACAAAATACATACAAAAAAATGATACTTCCAACAAGACTTTTAAACGTCTCCCAATAAAATATCTTTTTTGCATAAAAATTCTTAGTTCATTTATTCAACACTTAAAAGTTCCTACAATTTTTGTAAATAAATAGGATATGGATAAATGGTAATTAAATAAAAAAACAAATGTAAATAACTTGCAAAGAAGAAGATGAGAATGAAAGAGCAATAGTAAACCCTACCTTAATGTCAAAAAAGGGATCAAAACAACAAGTTCAATCGAGGAAAGATGTAGATCGATTTAGATCCGGAAGGATCTTTATGATAAAGAGAAGAGAAAGAGAGAAAAAAGGATATAATAACCCTAACCTAAAGAGGAGAGAAATAAAAAGGTGAGAGATGAACAAAATAAATTTAGGGCTGAAGCTGAGGAGAGATAAGATAATTCTAGATGTATTGTGTACGTAGACGTGGAAAATAAGTATTCATTAATTAATATAATTAATATTTATTATTAATTTGAGAGGAACAAGGAGGACTAGTAACATTAAAAAGATAAGATAAGACTACTCAATGAACACATTTTTGAGTTATCCAAAAAAAAAAAGAAACTCTTTATTTTTTACCGCATTTTGTAGTTCTTACTACCTTATCTACTTGGACAGAAAGCTTTAAAATTGAAAGAAGAAAAAAAAATTCAAATAGATATGTCATCTGTTGCAACAGATAGAAATATCTATTTAAAAATCCCAACAACACAGTCATTTGTTACAACAGATACAAATATTTGTTTAAAATCCCAACAACTCACAGATGCAAATTTTTCTTTTGATAATTAAATAAGATACGACATCTATTTTAACAAATATCAATATCTATTTGAAAATTTCCAACAGCTCAGTCATCTATCACAACATATGCAAATGCTTATTTGATAATTAAATCATATATGTCATCTGTTGTAACAGATGTGAATATCTGTTAGAAATTTCCAACAACTCAATCGTTTGTTCCAATAGATTTCATTGAAATTGATTTAGGTGGAACTGGGGATGAAAAAATGAGTTCATAGGGTTAACTACAACTTCAATTGAGTCTTTGCAATTGGCATTGGTATTGTGTTTGACCTGAGTCATCGATCGAGCACTCTAAGTTGAACTTAGCTCTCATTAACTTAATGTTAAGATTAATAGTAGCTAAATTGGTTTAGGGGGAACTAGGGATGAATGAGTTCATAGGGTCAACTACAACTTCAATTGAGTTTTTGCAATTGGTGTTGTAATTGCGTTCATCCCGAACCGAGTCATTGATAGATCAATCTGAGTTGAAATAAGCTCTTTTTAACTTAATGTTAAGATTAATAGTACCAAAATTGATTTAGATGGAACTATGGGATAACTGAATAAGTTCATAGGTTCAACTACAACTTTAATTGAGTCTTTGTAATTGGTGTTGGTATTGCTATCATCTCGACCTGAGTGGTCGATCAATCACTCTGAGCTGAAATGAGCTCTCATTAAGTTAGTGTTAGGATTAATTGTACCTAAATTGATTTAGGTGGAATTAGGGATGAATGAATGAGTTCATATGGTCAACTACAACTTCAATTAAGTCTTTAAAATTGGTGTTGGTATTGTGTTCATCCTGACCTGGGTTGTCGATATATCACACTGAGTTGAAATGAGCTCTCATTAACATTAACTTAATGTAAAGATTAATAGTACCTAAACTGAATTAGGTTGAACTAGTAATGAATTAATAATCTCATAGGGTCAACAACAATTATAATTGAGTCGTTGTAATTGCATGGTGTTGGTATTGTGTCCATCCCTACCCAGATTGTCAATCAATCATTCTGAGTTGAAATGAGCTCTCATTAACTTTAACTTAATGTTAAGATTAATAGTACCTAAATTGAATTAGGTGAAACTATGTATGAATGAACTTCAACTTCAACTTCAATTGTGTCTTTGCAATTGGTATTAGTATTGCGTTCATCCCAACCTGGGCTGTCGATCGATCACTTTGAGTTGAAATAATCTCTCATTAACTTAATGTTAAGATTAATAGTACCTAAATTTATTTAGGTGGAACTAGGGATAAATGAATGAGTTCATAGGGTTAACTACAACTTCAATTGAGTCTTTGCAATTGGTGTTGGTATTGCGTTCATCTCGACCCGGGTCATCGATCGATAAATCTGAGTTGAAATGACATCTCATTAACATTAACTTAATGTTATGATTAATTGTACCTAAATCAATTTAGGTGAAACTAGGGATGAATGAATGAGCTCATAGGGTCAACAACACTTTAATTGAGCCATTGCAATTGCATGGTGTTGGTATTACGTTCATCCCGACCCGGGTCATCGATCGATCACACTTAGTTGAATTGAGCTCTTATTAGCTTTAAATTAATGTTAATACTAATAGTACCTAAATTGATTTAGGTGGAACTAGAGATGAATGAATGAGATCATAGGGTCAACAACAACTTCAATTGAGTTGTTGCAATTGTATGGTATTGGTATTGCGTTCATCCCGACCCAGGTCGTCTATTGGTCACTTTGAGTTGAAATGAGCCCTCATTAACATTAACTTAATGTTAAAATTAATAGTACCTAAACTGATTTAGGTGGAACTAGGGATGAATAAATGAGCTCATAGGATCAACAACAACTTCAATTGAGTCATAGCAGTTGCATGGTGTTGGTATTGTGCTCATCCCGAAATAGGTCATCGATCGATCACTCTGTGTTGAAATAAGTTCTCATTAACTTGATATTTTAAAAACTAGTATATCTTTTGAAATTTTAAAAATTAATTAAGATCAATTAGGACCAAATGAACAATTTTTAAACTTTTCATTATTTTCCAAAATTACAAATCAACCCATACAAATCATCCATTTATAGGAAAAACTTTTTCTTATTTCAGATATCAAGTTCTCGCTTCTCTCTCTCTCTCTCTCAATAATACAGACAACAACTACTCAATATATTGCTCAACCCTTCAAAACAAATTGGTTTTCTTCCCATTTCCGACCATATAGTTGTTATTTTTGACTTCATTTTTGCTTGTATTTGTCATTTTCTCTGTCTTCATAGGTAACAAAGTTCGAGAAGAGTTATACATTTGTTCTTTATTCTAAAAATTAAGGCTTTTTAGTTAATGATGAAAAAGAAGACTTTTAGTTGTATTATCTTTGAGAATGGGTTAACAATTTGTGTTTTGATGCTAAAAAAGTAGGAAGCACCCGAGAAAACCCTAGTTTTTATCTCAGTGTTTTGTTGACTGTCGTGATATTGTTGGATGGTATTTGTGGTGTTGTTGGTAGATGTTGTTGGTGTTTGTATTTCTGTTTTTGGTGGTGGTGTCGGTGGTCTTAGTATTAGTATTGGTGGCATTAGTGGTGGCATTGGTTGTGGTATTGGTGGTCCATCTGTTGCAATAGGTGAGATATCTATTGGGAGATATTAAATAGGTATTCAAATAGATTCCCCATCTGTTCTAACTGATGGGTTATCCGTTGTAGTTTTTTTTTTGTAATGTGACGTAGAATAGTTTATTTGAATTTTGTCTTACCTTTTTTTAAAATTATGCCAACATAAAATGCAATGCATTTTTTTCTATTGTTTGTAATCAAAAGATGTCGCCCAAAAGAAAAGAAACTGAAAGTGGGTCAACTTTTGACCACCCAACAAAAATGGCTAGACTATAGATAGATTCAGAGGAACTTCCTAAACAATCTCAGGTGGGGAAAAATGAAGCTGAGGAAAGTGATAACTTCATCTCACTAATGAGAAGTTAATTAATATAAAAATCCTAGCATGATTCTGTCAAAACCATTAGTATCAAAATGTTTTGAGTTGCGATGTCGATGGATATCCCTGACAAAGTAATTGGTGATCTTTTACTTAAATGTCAGCTATGGAAACATTTTTGATGAATTAAGGAGAATTATGAAGAATGAAAACATAGACGGACTTTTTAACAAGAGCTGTTTTGCATACTTTCTTAAGTTGCCTGAGGACTGCACTCTCCGTTTCCCAATGAGCATAGTATATAGTCTTCTCAATCGTAGGATCAAGTATACGAGGGATGATAAAGATCCAAAGGAGGAAAAAAATGAATGAAATCTTGATCAACTACTGTGGCATGCCGGTTTGTTTTGGGTTGAAAGAGTTTGTCATAGTGACGGAATTAAGATGCGATCGTCCAGAAGAACCTCTCATCAAGAAAACACCCCACAAAGGGTCCTACAAATGCAAGGAAAAAAAGATGGGTTGTTGGGCATTATTAGATGTAGTAGCTACAAAGTAGAGGATTTAATGGCAGATCTTAAGGATAAATTCATACCAAAGCACTGTAGGGAGAAATTGTGCTTAGATTGGTTTTTCCATTCCATTTTATTGGTAAGAGACATTAGAAAAGTCATAGAAGATGATTTGTTAGCGCTTGCTGATAATTTTGACAAATTTAACGATTATCCCTGGGGATGTGACAGCTACTACTTGACTATCGAATATTTACTGACAAAGCTATTCCCAAAGATGATCACATTATAT
>NC_061111.1:65909845-65945661 GCF_002878395.1 Capsicum annuum
TTGATATAGATTTCTCATGTTTTAAGTAATTTCATCAGCCAGATTCACTAGAATTTACTTTTTACGCTATGTATCTTCTTCAATTAGCTCTCAGATGATATAGTCTTTTATTAACCACTCATTTTCTCTCGAAGGCATTCTCCTACCACATATTCTGGCATATAATCACCACCACGAGCAACTCAACCATATGAATTTGGGCTAGGGTAATAACTATATTGGTTTTTCATTCTTGTTAGATGTAGTGCTAGGCTTTGAAGGACTTCTCAAAGTCTAATACCCCCTTAAAGTTAGTCTAATCGCTATTGAATCTCTTTATAATGACACCAAAACTAGATCCTTACACAATGCTTGACAAATAAACATGAGCAACAATCGACATTGAATCTTAACAGGGTATCAAAGCCATATTCATGGTCCTCAGCCTTATTAGTTCGGACCTACCAAACTTATCTATAAAATTGTTTATATCTTATTTGAATGATCTATGACTAATCGATAAAAGCAGCATTCACAAAATCAGTGTACTCTATGTGTGTTTCCATGATAACATTATCAGTAATACATACCTCCCACATATGAAATGGTTTTATCTGCATGCATCTTAATTCTCTAAACCCATCTTTAATAGAGCCTATTATGATGTTCGGGAAAAATTTGATCAACTTTTCATTTCTTATATCTATTAAGAAGAGGAACAAAATTGATGTCATAGAAAGAACATTATACATATGTTGCAACAGATGTAGAGTCTGTCGCATCAGATGTGGAGTCTGTTGCATCAAATGTGGAGTCTATTGCATCATATATGGAGTTAGTTTCAATAAATATGGAGTCTAATACAATAGATATGGAGTTTGATGCAATAGATGTGGAGTCTGTTGGTATACATCAAATCAGCCTTGCTGGTGGATTAATTTGTTCCAACAATTTCTCCATCTGTTGCAACATCAATAATAGCATAAACTACAAAGAAACAACAAATAAAAACATCAACAACAAAGAAACAAACAACATTTATTCGAACACCATCAACAACATCATCAACAACAAAGAAGCAACATCTTTTGTTCCAACACCATCAACAATACCACACCACAAGTTCCAACAACGCCAACCCCACCAAAAATATTAATAATAGTATAAACAAAAAAGAAACAAATAAAATACATACAAAAAAATGATACTTCCAACAAGACTTTTAAACGTCTCCCAACAGAATATCTTTTTTGCATAAAAATTCTTAGTTCATTTATTCAACACTTAAAAGTTCCTACAATTTTTGTAAATAAATAGGATATGGATAAATGGTAATTAAATAAAAAAACAAATGTAAATAACTTGCAAAGAAGAAGATGAGAATGAAAGAGCAATAGTAAACCCTACCTTAATGTCAAAAAAGGGATCAAAACAACAAGTTCAATCGAGGAAAGATATAGATCGATTTAGATCTGGAAGGATCTTTATGATAAAGAGAAGAGAAAGAGAGAAAAAAGGACATGATAACCCTAACCTAAAGAGGAGAGAAATAAAAAGGTGAGAGATGAATAAAATAAATTTAGGGCTGAAGCTGAGGAGAGATGAGATAATTCTAGATGTATTGTGTACGTAGACGTGTAAAATAAGTATTCATTAATTAATATAATTAATATTTATTATTAATTTGAGAGGAACAAGGAGGACTAGTAACATTAAAAAGATAAGATAAGACTACTCAATGAACACATTTTTGAGTTATCCAAAAAAAAAAAGAAACTCTTTATTTTTTATCGCATTTTGTAGTTCTTACTACCTTATCTACTTAGACAGAAAGATTTAAAATTGAAAGAAGAAAAAAAAATTCAAATAGATATGTCATCTGTTGCAATAGATAGAAATATCTATTTAAAAATCCCAACAACACAGTCATTTTTTACAACAGATACAAATATTTGTTTAAAATCCCAACAACTCATAGATGCAAATTTCCATTTGATAATTAAATAAGATACGACATCTATTATAACAAATAGCAATATCTATTTGAAAATTTCCAGCAGCTCAGTCATCTATCACAACATATGCAAATGTTTATTTGATAATTAAATTATATATGTCATCTGTTGTAACAGATGTGAATATCTGTTAGAAATTTCCAACAACTCAATCATTTGTTCCAACAGATTTCATTGAAATTGATTTAGGTGGAACTAGGGATGAAGAAATGAGTTCATAGAGTTAACTACAACTTCAACTGAGTCTTTGCAATTGGCATTGGTATTGTGTTTATCCCGACCTGAGTCATCGATCGAGCACTCTAAGTTGAACTTAGCTCTCATTAACTTAATGTTAAGATTAATAGCACCTAAATTGGTTTAGGGGGAACTAGGTATGAATGAGTTCATAGGGTCAACTACAACTTCAATTGAGTTTTTGCAATTGGTGTTGGAATTGCGTTCATCCCGAACCGAGTCATTGATGGATCAATTTGAGTTGAAATAAGCTCTTTTTAACTTAATGTTAAGATTAATAGTACCAAAATTGATTTAGATGGAACTATGGGATAACTGAATAAGTTCATACGTTTAACTACAACTTTAATTGAGTCTTTGTAATTGGTGTTGGTATTGCTATCATCTCGACCTGAGTGGTCGATCAATCACTCTGAGCTGAAATGAGCTCTCATTAAGTTAATGTTAGGATTAATTGTACCTAAATTGATTTAGGTGGAATTAGGGATGAATGAATGAGTCCATATGGTCAACTACAACTTCAATTAAGTCTTTAAAATTGGTGTTGGTATTGTGTTCATCCTGACCTGGGTTGTCGATATATCACTCTAGGTTGAAATGAGCTCTCATTAACATTAACTTAATGTAAAGATTAATAGTACCTAAACTAAATTAGGTTGAACTAGTAATGAATTAATAATCTCATAGGGTCAACAACAATTATAATTGAGTCATTGTAATTGCATGGTGTTGGTATTGTGTCCATCCCAACCCAGATTGTCAATCAATCATTCTGAGTTAAAATGAGATCGCATTAACTTTAACTTAATGTTAAGATTAATAGTACCTAAATTGAATTAGGTGAAACTATGTATGAATGAACTTTAACTACAACTTCAATTGTGTCTTTGCAATTGGTATTAGTATTGCGTTCATCCCAACCTGGGTTGTCGATCGATCACTTTGAGTTGAAATAATCTCTCATTAACTTAATGTTAATATTAATAGTACCTAAATTTATTTAGGTGTAACTAGGGATAAATGAATGAGTTCATAGGGTTAACTACAACTTCAATTAAGTCTTTGCAATTGGTGTTGGTATTGCGTTCACCTCGACCCGGGTCATCGATCGATAAATTTGAGTTGAAATGACATCTCATTAACATTAACTTAATGTTATGATTAATTGTACCTAAATAGATTTAGGTGGAACTAGGGATGAATGAATGAGCTCATAGGGTCAACAACAACTTCAATTGAGCCATTGCAATTGCATGGTGTTGGTATTACGTTCATCCCGACCCGGGTCATCGATCGATCACACTTAGTTGAATTGAGATCTTATTAGCTTTAAATTAATGTTAATATTAATAGTACCTAAATTGATTTAGGTGGAACTAGAGATGAATGAATGAGCTCATAGGGTCAATAATAACTTCAATTGAGTTGTTGCAATTGTATGGTGTTGGTATTGCGTTCATCCCGACCCAGGTCGTCTATCGGTCACTTTGAGTTGAAATGAGCCCTCATTAACATTAACTTATTGTTAAAATTAATAGTACCTAAACTGATTTAGGTGGAACTAGGGATGAATAAATAATCTCATAGGATCAACAACAACTTCAATTGAGTCATAGCAGTTGCATGGTGTTGGTATTGCGCTCATCCCAAAATAGGTCGTCGATCGATCACTCTATGTTGAAATAAGTTCTCATTAACTTGATATTTTAAAAACTAGTATATCTTTTGAAATTTTAAAAATTAATTAAGATCAATTATGACCAAATGAACAATTTTAAAACTTTTCATTATTTTCCAAAATTATAAATCAACCCATACAAATCATCCATTTACAGGAAAAACTTTTTCTTATTTCAAATATCAAGTTCTCGCTCCTCTCTCTCTCTCTCTCTCAATAATACAGACAACAACTACTCAATATATTGCTCAACCCTTCAAAACAAATTGATTTTCTTCCCATTTCTGACCATATAGTTGTTATTTTTTACTTCATTCTTGCTTGTATTTGTCATTTTCTCTGTCTTCATAGGTAACAAAGTTCGAGAAGAGTTATACATTTGTTCTTTATTCTAAAAATTAAGGCTTTTTAGTTAATGATGAAAAAGAAGACTTTTAGTTGTATTATCTTTGAGAATGGGTTAACAATTTGTGTTTTGATGCTAAGAAAGTAGGAAGCACCCGAGAAAACCCTAGTTTTTGTCTCAGTGTTTGGTTGACTGTCGTGATATTGTTGGATGGTATTTGTGGTGTTGCTGGTAGATGTTGTTGGTGTTGGTATTTCTGTTTTTGGTGGTGGTATCGGTGGTCTTAGTGTTAGTATTGGTGGCATTAGTGGTGGTATTGGTTGTGGTATTGGTGGTCCATCTGTTGCAATAGGTGAGATATCTATTGGGAGATATTAAATAGGTATTCAAATAGATTCCCCATCTGTTCTAACTAATGGGTTATCCGTTGCAGTATTTTTTTTGTAATGTGACGTAGAATAGTTTATTGAAATTTGTCTTACCTTTTTTTTAAATTATGCCAACATAAAATGCAATGTATTTTTTTCTATTGTTTGTAATTAAAAGATGTCTCCCAAAAGAAAAGAAACTGAAAGTGGGTCAACTTTTGACCACCCAACAAAAATGGCTAGAGTATAGATAGATTCAGAGGAACTTCCTAAACAATCTCAGGTGGGGAAAAATGAAGCTGAGGGAAGTGATAACTCCTTCTCACTAATGAGAAGTGAATTAATATAAAAATCCCAGCATGATTCTGTCAAAACCATTAGTATCAACAAGTTTTGAATTGCGATGTCGATGGATATCCCTGACAAAGTAATTGGTGATCTTTTACTTAAATGTCAGCTATGGAAACATTTTTGATGAATTAAGGAGAATTGTGAAGAATTAAAACATAGACGAACTTTTTAACAAGAGCTATTTTGCATACTTTCTTAAGTTGCCTGAGGACTGCACTCTCCGTTTCCCAATGAGCGTAGTATATAGTCTTCTCAATTGTAGGATCAAGTATACGAGGGATGATAAAGATCCAAAGGAGGGGAAAAAATGAATGAAATCTTGATCAACTACTGTGGCATGTCGGTTTTTTTTGGGTTGAAAGAGTTTGTCATAGTGATAGAATTAAGATGCGATCATCCAGAAGAACCTCTCATCAATAAAACACCCCATAAAAGGTCCTACAAATGCAAGGAAAAAAAAGATGGGTTGTTGGGCATTATTAGATGTAGTAGCTACAAAGCAGAGGATTTAATGGCAGATCTTGAGGATAAATACATACCAAAGCACTGCAGGGAGAAATTATGCTTAGATTGGTTTTTCCATTCCATTTTATTGGTAAGATACGTTAGAAAAGTCATAGAAGATGATTTGTTAGCGCTTGTTGATGATTTTGACAAATTTAACGATTATCCCTGGGGATGTGACAGCTACTACTTGACTGTCGAATATTTACTGACAAAGCTATTCCCAAAGATGATCACATTATATGGCTTTTCTTAGGCTTTCATGGTAAAATAGATCACTACTTTTACTCTCCCATTAATTTTTTTTAGGCTTGGGCATGTGAAGCCCTTCCCCCCCCCCCCCCCGAAAGTAGTTCAAGGATCACCCGGATGAGGTTTCTCATCCAAGGATCCTTAGATAGTTGGCGGATGCAAAGGGCAGCTACAAAAATATTAAAGAGCAAGAGGCTAATCTATTTAACCCTTCAGATGATGCAGTACATCTTCTTTCAACTATAATAATTTTCCTCACAAAAAAATATTAAAATAGATATTCCATCTGTTGTGACAGAGGGGTCATTTGTTGCAATAGATTACCCATCAACTGCAACTGGTGCAATAGATGGGTAATTTGTAATGACAGATAATCCATATTTCACAAAGGATTAACAATCTGTTGCTCTGGTTCTTTAAACCTGACTCAACAGATTACCCATCTACTGTAAATTATGCAAAAGATGTGTAATCTAATGCAATATATTTGTCAATCTATTGTGACATATAGATCTGCTATTATGGCCGCTAGATCATCTATTGGATAAGTTGGTTGTGTTAACATCTATGTAACCCAACTGACTACAAATTATTATTATATGATTTATATGCCTCCTGCTTTTTTTATAGGTTGTGTATCCTTGGATCATTCCTACCATTGATGAGTTGGGGATGACTTTTTTTCTTACTCTAGGTCTTATTGATACAAAATAAGACCAACCCGTGGAGTTAATACAGAAGGAATTGGTTAGAGAAACATCCATAAGAAGAGAAGTTAGCCAAGGTCAGCCTAATGTTGAAGCTCTTCATGACCAATCTCAAACTGCAACAGATTTGGGTGTTTCTTCTGGGGGTGTTACTGGTGGAGTTATTGATGATGGTGGCAGCCATTCTGATGTTGCTACTGCTGCAAGTCACGATTATGAGCATGTTGGTGCTCAGCAAAAAGTAAATACGTTTGAAAACATCCCTTGCACAGGTCCCTCTCAACCCTACATCGATCCCTCCTACCCTTATAGTGGTTTCTCTCACCCCCTCTTCACCCTCATATTCTCATTGCAAATGCAAAGTATGCAAGGACAGAGTGGATAAATTCCTTAAAAAGCTAGAGGTTATTGCTAAAGCTACTGAGGAGTTGAAATCTAGAAGGGGTGTCATACCATTTAACAAGGTGAGAGAGCCATGCACTCCTACGGTGACGGTTAAAAGGAAGAGAAGAAAAATTAGACAAACTCTCTCCGTTCTGAAAACAACAAAAATTGTAACTCCTCCGGCTCCAAGAGTTGTTGAAGTTCGGGGATCGCTGAATAAGGTGGACATATTCATGGAACTTTGCAATGAGAAGAAGAAGGAACTGTAAGAAATCATGAATGGCAAGACGAAGGTTTAAAAAGAATACACCATGCATTCATTTACTGCCAAAGACTTCATGAATATGACAAATATGCATAAGCGGTATGAGGAAAATGTAAGTTTACTTTTGCAAACCTAGCCTTCCAATCTACTCCATAAAGAAGAATCTACGTAACAAATGTGTAATTTGTTGCAGCAGCTTGGTATTCTGTTGCAACATAATCCACATCTATTGCATAAGTTGTGTTGGATGGGTAATTTGTGAACTGATTCAGAGAACCCTCTACAACAGATTCTTTCCACTATATTTTTATTCTTTACAATTACTAACCTATTTAAAAATTATCTTCTTACACCACAGTATGTTGATGAAATTCTCTGCCTCATAAGGGGCAGGCAATTAGCATACCCAGATGCTTATGATGCTGCCTCTAGGATAACGGACCTCAACTTCTACAATAATTTCAAAGATAGGTACGATGATCTCCGTAAGCTGTCTAATTTTAGTGGCCTGGGATTTCATAAGCTAGTTTCTACATTTCAATGGGATGAAGAAGTGATTAAATATGTTAGAGGGAAGAGTCCATATCCACACAGCAAGAGCTAGACCAAGGAAAAGAGAATCCTTAAAGTCATGAACTTGGAAGTAAACATTTTACCATTATTGACATACTACTCTATGAGTGAAAGATTAAGATTTATGAATGCAACTTACCTTTCTTTAGTGAGGACACAATTTTAGCCCACATGCAGCCACTCTTGAAGTTGTTGCCCAAGTTATTAATGCAGAGTAAGCTAATGGATCATTTACCGATAGAAGTCTTGAGAAAGGAATCATGGGTTTTTGAAGGTCAGAATAAGAATAACCAGCTCCAAAGAAATAGAACTGATGTAGCGTGCAGGCCTGACTCGCTTGCATACATCGAGTGTTTTCTGACTAAAACAGAAATAACCAATATATTCAACACTGTTATGGGAAAGATGCACTGGTTCTGAGCTTATGGGGTACTAATTAAATGGTTGGAGCCTATTTATAAAAAATAATATGTACAAAGAGAGAACGAACACGATAACAATTTTTCATTTCAAGTCACTTAACTTTACATATAGTGGCAATAATTTTTATGTCTGGCCAAGTTGAATTTTTATAATGCAATAGATTTTATATATGTTGTAACAGATATAATACCTGTTGTAATAGGTTGATTATCTGTTGGAATAGGTTGGTCATTTGTTGCATTATACAGATGTTTCCTAGTCTATCTGTCATAACATATATACAATCTGTTGCAACATATAATCTATTTGTTGCAACTAATAGGTAATTTGTTGGAACAAATCAAGAAAGTAGGAAGACCTGTTATATAATTTATAATAGATGACTTAACTAAATTGTTGAAGGCCATGTATAAATAAGAATATGTACAAAGATGGAGACGAACATGATAACAATTTTTTATTTTAAGCCACCTCACTTTACATGTAGTGGCAATAATTTTTATGTCTGCCGATAGTTGAATTTTTATAATGCAACAGATAGTATATTTCTTGTAACAAATATAGTACCTGTTATGACAGATTGATTATCTGTTGGAATATGTTGGTTATTTGTTGCATTATAGATGTTTCCTAGTCTGTCTATCGCAACAGATATCCAATATGTTTCAACATATAAGCTACCTGACTGATAGGTAATCTGTTGGAAAAAATCAAGAAAGTAGGAAGACTTGTTATATAATTTCTAGCAGATGACCTACGTGTTGTATCTCATGTTGCAATATATGTCTAAATCTATTTGATAAGATATGTCGTCTGTTGCAGCGGATGTATTATATGTCATCGACCAAATGTCAAGGTAAGCCAGCTGGAATGATAAAACCTTTAATGATGTTAATTAAGAATTCCCCATTGTAAGAAAGTTCCCGACTGTTGTTGACAATACCTATCATAGGCATTATTGATGTAAAATTTGTACAAATAATTTCCTGTCTTGTATCTGTATTGTTCTTATGTTTGCAACTTATTTTTCTTTCAGAGGTAGTAAAAAATGACATCGATGTGCTGCATATATTATCAAAAATTTTGAATGACGTGATGAAAAATTAATACGCAGATGTAATTAAATAAAGTATTAATTAATAGTAATATGTATGGCATTTAAACCTCATCATTCCAGCAAGTTTGGGGCTGGACATCAAATTGAACTAATTTCTCATTCTGGGATGTGCAACAATAAAGTCGAACATATCAAAACCAAGACTCAATTCGTTCACTTTGTAGTGTTTGTCAATTTGTTTTCTACATGATGATTTATATGTGTTAATGCCACGTTCTTACAATAAGAATTGTATAAACTAATATCTTTAAAAATTGATTTATGTACCAGCTGACATGATGCTTTAACAGCCCATCGGCAATCCATTCTGAATAGTCATTGATCAACTGTGTTAGTTTTTTTAGAGCCTCGTCTGAGATGTTGAACCTTTCAAATAGGTAATTCTTCCATTCTCCCAAACTGACAGGCTCCACTTTTTCTTCTTCTTTGAAAGTAGTTGATGGATTATCAACTGTGATATTATGCTCTCCAGCAGTAGCTTCTACTGTGATATCCACCTGGAAAGCCAAAAATTATCAATGCTAATTATATATATACAATAGATTGTCCATCTGGTGCAACAGATAAGTTTTATGTTATAATAGATGGATAGTCTGTTGGGACAAATTCAAATAGGTAAATCATAGTAGTACAATAATTTTGAACAGATGACCCATTTGTTGTAACATAAGACTCATCTGTTGCAATATATAAAACATCTGATGTAATAGATTAGACAACAGTTGCAACAGATGTATATATCTATTTGATAATTTTTAGTAGATGTATCATCTGTTGAAACAGATATGTGCATGTTTGTTTGTTGAAACGGTGATTTACATTCACCTTATTCAGCTCATGCTGCTTTCCTGTGGCCCTTGCAGACTGAACAATGGTGCAAAACAAAGATAGAGGCATTGCAATTTTGCCTTTTTTTATACTTGATGATGCCTTGGAAATATCTTTCCTTTTCCTTTTAGCCACCTTGATCTCTAGTGGAGTGTATGGATATGAAGTCCTCTTTGATGGAATGATACCTCTTTTAGATGTCATTTTCTTTACAAAAGCATTTAGTGAATTAATAGCATTAATCACTGCATCGTATTTTGCCTTGCAGTCTTGAAATTTACATGCAGAACATTCACTAAATATGGTAAAATCTAAAGAAAAATTTGTACAACCAGTATGATCATAATCATAATGGCTTATTTTCTCAAAAACTATAAGAGAAACATCATTAGCCCCAACAGCAGCACCACTACCACTACTATCATCAACAGCAACAAGTCTACCCTCCAAAATTGTTTTTCTTCTGATGGTTGTTGCTCTAAACAATTCCATTTTTATTCTATCAACGACCTTAGGGTCTGATAAAGTTTGCATAGACCGTAAAGGAAGAAAAATGGCATCTTCAACTCTTGGTTGGTCGAAAAAAGCCACGGATGGACAATCTAAAATAAATTAGTACATATACTAGAATGATGACAAAATCATTTAAAATAATCATTAATTAAAACAAAAACATGATTAGAATTGGACTTACTGCTTCCTTCGAGGGATTGAAAAGATCAAGAAATTTTGTATTTTTATCAGTTTTGGCCGACAACCATCTCAGGATTCTTGGAAAGGAAACTTCTTCCTGGTAGTTCACTTGTTGTCTCAAATAAGGAATGACTTCAAATGCCCAAACCTATAACATAACATCAATAAATCAAACACATTATTGAATAAAAAAAATGACGAATCATATCATGATAAAAGGAATATTTACCATGAAGGCCAATGGAAAGCCATTTAAGTTGACTGTCTTTGGCGTTAACGAAGTCAACAAATATTGAATAGTCATTTTGAAGATTTCATAACCCCAAAGATAGCTGTTAAATGCCTCAAGATCCTCGGAGAGATTTATTAAACCAACACTTATATCGGTGTTAACGTCTCTCGCCCAAAGAATATTATGTACAAACCAAACCAAGAACAATGATTTCTTATGCTTCTTTGAGAGTTCTTTACCTTTCAATGCTTCTATCAATTTTTTGTTTTTACAGCTTGGACCAACAATCGACACCAGGTGATCACATCACTCAACTTGCCTTTGCCTTTTTTGGGTGTGCGGGATGCTTTTTTGGGGTTAGATAGGTATAACTTGATAAAGAGAAGAAGGATAACATTTTAGTCTGGTAACTATGGAAAACTCCTTCCAACCAAAATAAATAGGCATGCCACTCTAATTTATCCGTACCTCATCCATCTTATCTTTGTTTTCATACATAAACCTATGCTTGAGAAGATCGTATATGACAGTGCCCAAACGCACACGTAAGTGCACGTGGTCTTATCAAGTAGTAAAGTAGCTTTAAGGAAGCCTAAGTATCGATCTCTCAGGGACCTGCGTTCACCGACTATCCAATTCTAGTTCAACAATAAGAAAAAGTAAACAATAGAGTTTTGGAATTGTAAACTAAAAGAAACTAAACTAATAAGGAAAAATAATGACTTTGGACAATCAGTGGATAGAAGCCCAAGGTTAAGGCTTACGAACAATCATACTACGTTATTGAACTTCATTCATTAAATTTCTTATCTTGGTTTTTGACTCGTAGGGTTAATTACATGATTATGGTCTCCTGACCACTAACCTATTACCTAATTTGGGTATTACAATTACATCGTTGAGGGGGGATGCAATAATCCAATTAAGTGTTTTAAAGCTATCATCCTACGTATGAATCAAGTAAGGCTTATAAGTACATTCTTGTCCTAGATCCTTATTCATATTCCTTATTTTTTAAAGAAATAAGAATCATACTTTGTCTATTCCCACGTTCTATCTCCCTACTCCCTCTTCCGAGATCACAAGGTTGACAATACATGTATTCTAAAGGTGATCAATTCTCAAAATAATTAAATCAAGAATAAATAAACAACTATAATGATAAGTAATTAAATGAAATTAATTCATAATGAAAGTAGTCATGATCTTGGTATTAACCCCGAAAAAGGTGTTTTAGCCCTGAATGGACATATTCATCATCCAATCCCTTGGAATGATGATACAAACCATAAAAGAAACTAAATTAAAGATAATAAAACCCTAAAGAGAAGTTGTGGTAGCCTATAATGCTCCAGGATGTCCAAAAGAGAATAACAAGAAGTACAAAGATGTATTTATAGTGTCCAAGTAGTCCAAAGCCGATTAGGATTCAAATCTGCAGTTTTGCCTGTATTTGAAATAGGGTCACGTCGCGAGGGCCATTTCGCTTAAGTAGGGATTGCGACGCGGGCCTCTCAAGAGGGTAAACTGTTTTGGGTGCCTTGTAAGTATATTGGTATGTATAACATGCCCATAGTGCTACCCATGCACCCACACTCACCCTGGACATTCTAGGTATCCA
Source organism: Capsicum annuum (assembly GCF_002878395.1). Lineage (NCBI taxonomy): Eukaryota > Viridiplantae > Streptophyta > Magnoliopsida > Solanales > Solanaceae > Capsicum > Capsicum annuum. The sequence continues at coordinate 65,922,419 of NC_061111.1, forward strand.
AATTGAGTCCAAGTTGTGTATTGTGCTTTCGTTAATCCATTTCAAGCCTTTTTGAGTTGTTTCCACTTGATTTAAAGCTTGTATAACCTTAATATATCTTCATAATACATTCACCAAGCATCCTATATCACTAAAAACAACAATTTAGAGACCAAAATAACACAACATCCAACACAACGAAATAGAAACAAGAGCTAAGCATAGGCTAATTTCACTTTGATTTTTAACTCAAGTTTCAACTCTTCCCATGACTTATGTGCACTATGTACACTCCCAACACTTATTTACACATATAATAAAACATTTAAAATGATAAGGAACACATATAACATATTATAATCTAACAAAAGAGGCTAGACAAGCAACTAGCTCATGCTAGAAAGAGTAGTTTTCTCTATTGAACTCCAATTGATTCTTTTAAGTACAAACTTTCTTAGAATTCACCTTGAACCATATAAAAAAATGTTTTAACACATATATATCATTATTAAAAATTATAGCTTAGAATCATCCTCAAAACAAGACTAAAAAGGCTAGAATAGTGATGCTAGAATGCATAAATACACTCAACATCAGTATAATATTTTAATCTGGAAACGAGCATTGTTGTCCTCTGGTAGTTCAAGATATTGCTGAAAGCAGCTTTCCCTGAAATAAGCATCCAATTTTGTTCTCGACATATTTTTTTAAAGGTATCAAAAGATTTTCCCATAGCTGACTTAACCACGAAAGCACCCATTAAATCTGTGGCACCATCGCACTATATTCTCAGAGGATAACGATCAATGTTGAAGGTTTTGACCAAATCTTCAATGGAATGGCTATGAGTATTTGGATCATTTTTTTGAGACATTCCTTCTCCCGAGTTCATTTTCTTCTGCTCCTGGTTGAGATAATGCTTGTAAAGAAAGCTCATAAAGTCGTGGATATAGCTGAGCAACTGCACTTATTCCTTTACTTGGACTTGATTTGATTTCTTTTCTATTGGGATCCATATTATCTTAAATTAACAGGAACATAAAATAGATTATAATTGATTAATGCATCATTAAAAAAGTATAACAGTAAATCTAACATGTACAACGGTAAAATAATAGTTCCAACAGACCACACATCTGATGCACTTGGTATGTTATCTGTTGCAACATATAACTGACCTGTTGCAACGAATAAGTAAACTATTGAAAACAATAAAAATAGATATATAATCTGTTGCACCAGTATTTTATCTGATGAACATATAACCAACCCGAATGCAATGAGTAAACCATTGGAACTAGTAAAAATAGATCTATAATCTGTTACACCAAGTATTTTATATGATACAACACATAACCAACCTGGATGCAACGGATGAGTAAACCATTAGAAACTAGAAAAATAGATCATTAATCTATTGCACCAGGTAGTTTATCTGTTGCAGCATATAACCAACCTATTGCAAACACGAGTAATCCGTTGAAAATAGTAAAATTAGATCACTAATCTGTTGCACCAGGTACTTTGTCTGTTGCAACATATAACCAACCTATTGCAGAAGATGAGTAATCCATTGGAAAATAGAAAAAACAGATCACACATTTGTTGCACCAGGTATGTTGTCTGTTGCAACATATAACCGACATATTGCAACAGTCAGTAAATCATTAGAAATAATAAAAACAGATCACTAATCTAATGCACCAGGTATATTGTCTGTTGCAACATATAACCGACTTATTTCAATGAATGAATAAACCATTGGAAACCATAAAAATAGATCACTAATCTGTTGTACCAGGTATTTTATCTGATGCAACATTTAACCAACCATTGCAACAGATGAGTAAACCATTAGAAACGATAAAAAAGATCACTAATTTGTTGCACCAGGTAGTTTATCTGTTGTAACATATAACTAACCTGTTGTAATGGATGAGTAATACATTGGACCAGGTATGTTATCTGTTGCACATATAACTGACTTGTTGCAACAGATGAGTAAATCATTGGAAACAATAATAATAGATCACTGATATATTGAAATATATCACTTATTTATTGCAAAATGAGTTATATATTAGATCAACATTGTTTAGATTTCTTCCAAATAGAAGAGTCGTCTATCGCAATAGATGAATGATCTCTTAGATTGTTTATCTGCTGCATTAGATATTCGTAGTTGCATCAGATTTTAATCTATTGCATTAGATGTTTTCATCTATTGTATCAGATGTCTTCATCTGTCGCATCAGATGTTTCATCTGTTGCATCAGTGTTTCTTCTATTGCAATACTATTTAAACCAAGAAAAACAACAAATCAACCCAGAAACACCAACACATCACACACACACACACTAAGAACATCAATGTGACCAAAAATCACCAACAAATCTGAATCAACAGTATGACAACAAGAAGAAAAATATCAGAAATTAGGTTTTATTTAGTCCACATTTCTATACTAGGAGAGTAGTTGGCTCAAGTTTCTCTTTTTCTTCATAACTTTTTACTTGTGAAAAAAGAAATGGGACAACTAAGAACTTGAAGTTACATACACTTATATGCAATTTTGGGGGGAATATACACACTCTCATCTGCCATATGGAATGCATATACTCCTCTCTTCAACTTCTTTTTCAAAGAATAGTCACCATGAAAACCCAGAATTATCTATCTTCTCCACTTCCCATTAGTATTACACTTCCAATTTTTATGGACACCACATCCAACAACAACTAAATTCACATCTTTTTCTCCTTGCAACACACAACCAAATGCCTCCTCCATGAACCGCAATTTTCCAAACCCTAAATCTTCCATTAACACCAAAACAACAACAAAAAACAACAATCTCCACTATCCTTCAATTCTACTTCTCATTAATATTGCTTCAACTCCAACTCACAACTAACACCACCAACTAGCTCTATGTTTTTCTCTTTTTTGACAACTAAACTATCACAACCCAAACTAGGGACTAGCCATGATGGGTATATCAAGTAAAACAAAGGCGAAAGATTACTCCCTGCACCTAGCCAAACAGAACACAATACCCCCAACAACGGATGGATTTTGAACATATAACAATATAGCATAAGATAAGATCAAAGAAATTTAAGATATGTCTATAACTGATAATCGATAAGCAAAAAAAACAACCAACCCACATAACCAAAGTCTATAGTAATCCGCAAGGCTTTCTAAGTAAAACCAAAATCAATAACGTGTTGAGACATTCCCTAACCCTGACAATGAAAATGACAATATTAATGATAATGTAAAATCCTAATTCTAATCTAAGAATGGAAACTGATGAAATGTACAAGTCTTCCGAAGAATGAAAGCTCACCACTTCACTACCAATGATCAACGAACTGAGTTGATCCATCTAACACTGTGCAAAAAACGTAGAGATATCTTCGATGCTTGCATCGCATTTAAATCTAGCATCCTAAGATGATTAGTGGATAGATCACTAGTATGTAACTTAAGGATAGGGGTTAAAATAAACTAAGTCAAATCCAATTCAAAAAACCATATGAATATTATCATATACATACATAAATAATATATCGAAAAAGAAAACAAGGCTTAGCATGTAATTTAAAACTTTAGCCCGAATTGTGAATCTCAACCATCATAACATAAAAAGGCATCCACGGGCTATATGTACTTAGCTCTTCCCTAGATGAAAGGGCCCAGTGCGTCTAACCACACAAATAAAAGGATGTATCTATACACCTTGGGGAACTCAAACTCCTGGTATACTAAGGTGACTGAAGAACTCAATCATGTAATGTAATATGGGGGACTCAAACCTCCTAATCATATAATATAAATAAGGGAGACTCAAACCATCCAATTATTTAGACCCCCATGTCAGCAACCACAGTTTCTAGTATTGGTCCCTTGGGACCTCCACATTCATGACTCAGCTACACAACCCTCATTAAAGTTTAATTAAATAATTTACCACAGATTCTCATTCAATGACCTATAATGCACATTTAGGCATACACTGTAGGCATCGCCATACCAACAACACTTGTAACGTAACATCAACATTCCAACCCAATTATCATCACTTGGGGGAATTCACAACCCCCTTGGTTCAATTTAAAATCATTATGCTTCATTAGCTTTTCACATTATGTAATAGTTTAATGTGCATATTTTTCATATTTAAATCTAATTTCACAATTTGGGGTTGAGTTCATTACCACTTCAATTTTCAATATTCACAAATTAGGGAATTTACAATCTCCTAGTTTATTCACTAAAACCATAATTAAAGCATGAACAATCATATGTAAACCATGGAAAAATATTATTTAATAACAAATAATCAAAACCTTCAACCCATGTTCCAAAACCAATATCAAAACCACATGAATAATACTTTAAAGCACATATTTTTAATAAAAAAATAGTTGGAGAAGAGTAACATGCCTGAAAGATTATCAATTATGGAGAAGAAACCTTAAATTGACCCATAGTTGCTCAATTTTAAGAAAACCCTAGATTGCTTTACTTAAGTGAATTTGGGAGAGTAAAGAGGATTTTTGATTTGTTAAAGTATCAAAATAATGCCCCAAAGGTGTCTTATGGATGTGGGGTCTATGTAGGTAAAGAGGGAAATGTCCAAAGTGTTCTCAACTTAAAAGCTAAAAAATTATCATTGGTGACTACGGGTCACTCTACGACTTATAACGATATGTTACAACTCATAACCACAATTCATATCCATGATAGTGTGATTAGGCACACCTACTTTGACCCTACGACTTACATCATATGAATCATTAAGGTACCCTACTGAAACACTCTGGGTTTTGACCCTTAGAAAAACTTTCTCGATTTTTGGATTCTGGACATCATACAATTTAGGGTACTCAATGTTGAAGAAGTTCATGGGTGATTCTTCTTTGGTGGTGCCTATAAAGGATATTGGTATTTCGGATTGCTTTTCCTATGAGGAGGTTCATACTGAGATTTTAGATAGGAAAGTCCGTTATTTGAGGACTAAGGATGTAACTTTGGTAAAGGTCCTTTGGAGGAACCATAAGATAGAAGAAGCTACTTGGGAAGATGAAAAGGACATGAGGTCCAAATATCTATTCTTGTTCCCCAAGTTGGATAATCCTACTTAAGGTATGTGTTTTCCTACTCTCTTTATTTTATAACTTTGTTAATGTAATTGTGGTTGTGAATCTATTTTATGATCATTCTAATGGATTCCTTGACTCCTCATTCAGGGATAAATGATCCTGGGGGGTAATGTAATACCCCAGATTTTTTCCTCTGAAAATTTCTTGAGTTTTAAGATTACTACTTAGACTACAACTTATTTAATGAGTCATAAGGTCTTCTTAGGGTTTGCAAGCTCGAGTTATAGGGTGACTATTGAGGGTTGCCCATGTTTCTGATGTGACTACTACTGGGATATCATGAGTGGTAATGACTCTTTATGGGTCATAGGGTTCTTTTTGTTGCCAAACCAAAGTAGATGCCCAATGTCAGTGTTGTGTTTATAACTAGGACCCTATGAGTCATAAGGTCTGTACACGAGTCATAACTCGTAGGATTAACAGTGAAAAGTCCACATGTCTCTACCCAGAATACGAGTCATAGAAATGACTTGTAACTAGACGTTATGAGTCATGACGTGACTCATAGTCACTGGCGATAATTTTTCCTGTGTTTTTATTAGGGGCACTTTGGTCATTTTAGTCTTCCCCAATTATGACCCACGACTTAAAAACACTTTAGAGTCTTATTATCACTATAAAAGAAATCAAAATATACTTCTCTTCTCTCAAATTCCTCAAAGCAAGAACAAGGCTATGGTTTCTCAAGGTTGATTATCTGGGGCTCAAAGGTTGATTTCCCTCCATAATTCCTAATACTTTCAAGCATGTACCTCTCTTCTTAAACTTGTTTGACTTAAATCATATGTTTTAAATGGTTATTCATGACAATTTTGAATATGGATTTTGATTTGCATTGAGGGCTTTAGAAGAATTGTTACTTGATTTGCATTCCCATGATACTAATACTAGTTTTCATGTATTATTTATGTATTTTGAAACTGATTGGGGTGCATGGGTATGGATAATGGGATGGGTTCAAGGTATTCCCCAAATTTAAAATTTGGTTTTGAAAATTATGTTCCCTCAACCCACTTGAATAACAAGATTTGAAATATGGTTAATCACATAATTTAGCTTGCTTCCCTAAACTATTGTATTTCATAAATGGTTAAACAAATAAAAAGGTTTTTGAAGGCCTTTTTAGCCATGATTTTTATTTTAAACTTGATTTAATATACAAAAGGGGTCATGGCATTCCCCTAAGTTGATGGAATTGTATGACATAATTATAAGTTTGCAAGCATAATTGGTATGATGATACCAACGATATGTGCATTAATGTATGGTCTTTGATTTTACGAATGAGAATGAGTAAATGTTTCAATTGGGCTTAAAGAGGGTTGTTTAGCTGAGCCCTGAAGGTGGTGGTCTCGAGGGACTGATACTGGAAACCACATTTTCTGGCGTGGGGATTGGTCTTTATGACCGTGTGCATAGTTCACACATTATTTATATGTATATTTTGGAATAGTTGTAGCCTTGTTGGCTTTGTCCCTTCCTTAAATTTCTCTAATTCATATGGATAACACAATCTAAGGCCTAACCAGCAAGAAGGGAGCTGGACCCAACTAGCATAGGGGAGCTAGACCAACATTAATTGTTGTTATATAATGTGATGCAACTTATGATGAAAATCACTAAGCGTAATATAAATAAATATGAGTTTGCATCCCCTTTTTAAAGTGGTGTTATAAATATATTTATTTTTTTTAGTTATAATTTTTGTGAAGATTGTTGTTGTATTTATTTAATTTTATTTATTGTATGGTGTGTGGTTTTGATTGATGAGACTCGAGGAGGAGTTAATGATAAGTTAGAGACTTGGAGACAGACCCTTGAGTCTAAAGTTTTTGGTTGAGAAGGACCAACACAGAGTACTTGGAGTGTAAGTTTAGTGCTGTGTCGCAGGAGACTGATGTGGTTGTGAAGCTGAATTCTCAGGCCATTCTGAAGAGGGAAAGTTTCAAGTATCTATGGTCTATAATTCAGGATGATAGTGAAATTGATGAGGATGTCACGCATCATAGTGGGGAAGGGTAGTTGAAATGAAGGCTTTCTTCAGGAGTTTTCTGTGATAAGAAGGTGCCCTCAAAGCTTAAAGGTAAGTTTTATAGAGTGGCAATCAGACTAGCTATATTGTATGGAGCGGAGTGTTGTCCAATTAAGAAATCTCAAGTCCAAAAGTTAAAGGTGCCGGAGATGAGGATGTTGTGGTGGATGTGTGGTCAGACTAGAGCGGATAGGGTGAGGAATGAGATTATTTAAGAAAAAGTGGGAGTGACTTCGGTGGAGGACAAGATGTAAGAAGTGAGGTTACGTTGGTTTTGGCACGTGATAAGGAGGGGTGCTGATGTGCTAGTGTGGAGGTATGAGACACTAGCTATACATGATTTTAGGCGGGGGAGAGGTAGGCTAAAGAAATATTAGCGGGAGGTGATTAAACATAATATGTATCAGTTATAGCTTACGGAGGACATGACCCTTGATAGGAAAAGGTAGAGGATGTGGATTAGGGTAGAAAGATAGGGGGTGGGAGGGTATCGGGTGTTCTGTATGTGTGTCTGTAGTTTCTTGGTAGTAAGTGTTGAGTACTGTCTATGGTTTCAAATGTATAGTTTTATTATTATCTTGTGGCTAGCATTGTTAGTATATTTTGCATACTATACAAGTTTATATTGCATTTATGTATTGTGTTTGTTATATTGTTATTGATTCTAATCCGAGGGTCTATTAGAAACAGACTCTCTACTTCACCTGAGGTAGTGGTATGGACTGCGTACACTCTACCCTTCCAAGAAAACACTAGGTGGGAATATACTGGGTATGTTTTTGTTGTTGTAATTGTATGGTGTTGATATGATTCAGCCTATAATTTCTACTAATACTTATTGATGTATTGATGCTACCTATGCTCTTCTTTTGTTAAGTACAAAGCATATCCCAGTATTTGAGATGATGCATTGACTCTAGCCAATAGTTTTGGACTTCATTCAAATGTAAGCACCATGTTCGGGCATCTATTGATTCATCTAATTTTCATTCATGTCCCTTATTTCGGGACAAAGGCATTCATTGTTCCTTTGGTATTTTGGATAATATCTTAGTTATAGCTTTGTATATTCTTAGTCATTCTTGTATCGTGACTTCAGGTTCCTAAGATGTAATAAATAAAGGATCTTTCCACTCGATCTTTAGTTTGATGATTGTTTATGATTTGCAACTTTATTTCTTAAATAAATAACTAGGTTATAGAACTTATTAGTGATAAGGATGGTGGAAAGAAAATGTTGGTTGTTTAATTTGTTTAGTAATCGTAGGATTAAATTGTTCTCCATTCCTAGTTTAGTTTGAGTGTCAATCATGACCATTTTTTTCATGACATACAAGGACCTTAAATACCAAAAATCAATGAAAACCCATTCCAAATCAACCTTAAAATTAAGAACTTTCAATTTTAGAACTCAACTTTATGGATCAAAATAATAAAAAAAGAGATGGATAATCTTGAAAATGAATAAAATGTAGGTATAATCACACCCCCAATAATTATATGAGAAAACTAAATTGAGAATCGCGTCAAATGGAGCTTCCTAGATCCTAACATGTCAAAAATTATTAAAATCCAAAAATTTGTCTTGTATTTATAGACAAAAGCATCGCCTTAGCGGTATAATGACCACTTGAGCAGCCTGATGATCACTTTAGTGGAACAATAACCTCTTTAGTGAAAAGATTACTACTTCAACGATTGCACCAGTATCAAAAAATTTTAAAACTTGATTTTGACCCTTGAAACTCATCCAAAAACTCTATAAACAAGAACCAATAGTGAATATTGATCATAAAATATGTTTTAGACACAATGAAATTATCATATTTCTAGTGGAATTTGTTATCAACAAATTTACACCTAAAATCACATCTAGACTAATAAACTAGTATTTTGATCAGCGCTCAAAAATCACAAAAGGGCTTTGGGACCCCAAACAACTATGCTACTAAGCTAAAATAGATGTTCCAAATCTAATGGAGCTAACAAAATTGCCAGTTGATGCTCGAATCACAAATATCGATCAAATTCAATTATATCACTTTAAGGAATATTCAAAAATCACAATCTCATATAAAATGTCAAACTCATAAATGATATAAAGCAACATCATGGAAGGTCAATATATAGAAAATTCTAAAAAGCATAACGAGAGTTATTACATCATATAGGTTAAGTTGGGATGGCCTATAATACCTATTAGTAAATAATCATTTTGTATTGATACCATTATGTGCTTTTCCTTTTATTGACTGTTGAGCATATTCCAGTAACTTCTAAGAGACCTCACTTGTAGATCTTAGTGTGACATCTGATCCCAAGGGTAAGCATCCATCTTCTGGTCAGTCATGAATCATTGTATCTGGTTCTTGTCCTTATTGATTCGCCCGAAGACACTTTATTTAGTGTTGTTAACTTTTGACCATAATAGACTTATTAGCTAGAATTTTGGTATGTTGACTTTCAGTTCTTGGGAATTTTTTTAAGACTGGTACTTTGATTAGTTTTTGCATTAACTTTAAATTGCTAGGGATCATTACTATATGAATGGAAATGGTAGTTTATTATCAAAATGGATAAGTGTTCGGTGTTGATATTTGAGTTAAATAGTTGTCCCATCGAAGGGTTGTGCGGGTGTCACTCACGATGGATTTGGGTAGTGACATTTTCAATTCTAAAACTATAGAATGTTGCACGTTTCTCTCTCTCTCTCTTTAAAACATTAGTAACAAAGTTGATCAAAAAATAGAAATTTGTCATTTAAATATTAATTTCACACAAGCACCAATATATCTCAAATCAAACTAAAACCAAAAAGATGAGAAAAAATTAAAACTTAGGGTTATTGGTTCTTCCTCTTCCGATCGACCAACCCACATCACGGCCAACCATGTTTATCTCCCATATTCTCTTTTCTTTTTGTTTGTTTCTCTAATGTTTATATTTATGTTTTGTTTTTCTTTTTTCTTTGATATTCTAATTTCCTCTTATAATTCATGAAATTATCGATAGAATCTTTTTCATTTGATTTGTTGCATGTTGATCAATAAATTGTTAAAAGACAGAGTTAATTTTATAATTATAAAATTCAAATAGGTATAAATCTTTTAGTCATGAACAATCTCTAAGTATGGATAAGTCAAAATATAATATATTAATGTGCCACCCCCCCTACCCACAATTTTTCCTATTCTATAAAACAATAATTGTTGTTGTGAACTGAAACTGAACAACTCTTTTCCTAATAAGTTTGCACGGATACAGAGGGCAAAGTATTTGAAAGTATACCTAATGAGGCAATCATTGATTATTTTCAAAGTATGACTAGTCACCAAGCATAATTATAATGATAATGCTTATTTTTCTATGTCATGTTTAAGTTGTTTGTTACTTTATTAAATATAAAAAGAATTTCAGTGCTATGCAATTATTATTACATATTAATTTATTTAACTTGGAACTCACAAATTTAAAATCTCTAATCTACCTTGGTGTTCATGTATACTTCAATACATGTCAAAGATCCATTGGTTATGGATCTTTTTTCTTTGTAAATCTTGTACCTAGACCGAAATGAATAAAACTAGATTTTTTAGCAAATGACTATAGTATTATTCATAAGTATAGCTCAAAACTACACTTTATTTAATTATTAATCATAGAAAATATTCTACTGTAAAGTGTGTCTATCCATTGTATGCATTCGCATAATAAATATGCATATGTCAACTCTATTCATTTGAATAATAGATACAACTTATATTTATTCACACAATGAATACAACCAAGGAGAAGTATCGAAACTATAGTGGTTTATAAAGAACTATGAATTGTCGAAGAATATTGGGATCGAATACAAAAGGTGGATTTAAAATAGAGAAAAAGTGAAATATTCATTTGCCTTTTGGAAGAAACACTTTACCCACATTAGTGGTGGAAAGGAACTTTCATGTGCTTAAATGTAGGAATTTTCATGTTGCTAGACGGTTGAAGAGAATACATGTCTCACGTTGCCTTTGTCATCGTCGCTCTACTTGGTTTTAGACTCATTAGTTAGGTGTGTGGATTATTGTGCGACCTCACAATGTGATATTTATCTCGTACACCCACCACACAACACCCTTCTTGCCAAATCATAATAACTTTTTGAGATTATTGTTTCCTTTCTGAAGCAATACTTGTTGGCTATAAATATTTATTTCTTCCACAAATATTTGGCATGAATCTTTTAATCTTCTATATCTTTACTTCTTGAAATCTTGTATTGTTTACCACCCTTGAATGAGTTCGTCATTTGCCAAAATTTGAGGCACCATAATTTTGGTGAGTAAATTATTTTATCCCAAGAGAATATATTCATTTAATTTTCGGTACAATGGGAGAAATAATTGTCTTAAAGGCACACTATCAATTCAGTGGGATTAATTTCTTAATCAAGTCGTTTGTTTTATTATTTTTTGAAGTAGTTTCATTTTTGTTTTGTTGTTTATATTTCTTTTGAACATCAATTTTAAATAAAAATCTAATAGAAATTATATATTTTTAATTAATTTTTATTTAGATTTTTGGAGATTGACACTATTATGATTTTCTAATACATTTGAAACTTTTGTTCTGATTTGAAGGATATAAAAACTTCATCAAGATCTAAAATTTATCCAGTTAGCTATTTGAAGAATATCAAAAATTTATAATTAACTAGAAATAATTTGTATAAAAGATTAAGTTTTTATTGTTAGCATCATGTGATACTAAACTGTGCATCAAATATTATCAATAAAAATGGCTAGTGAAAATAATGTCATATTGGAACAACAAATGTTGTGGTGAAAAATATTGCATCATTGAGTGATTCAAATACTACAATTGCATCAACAGAGAAATCAAAAAAGTTTTTTTGGAGTGAATTTCAAAGGTTGGCAATAAAGAATGTTCTTTTGAGCAACAACACTTGAAATGCAAAGGTTCACAAGTGAAGATCCTCTTATTCTTAAAAAAGAAATTCCTAAAAATCAGCGCTTAATGGAACTTGAGGATTGGATGCATTCAGACTTCTCATGCAAGAAATACATCCATGGTCATTAAGAGTATGACTTGTACAATGTCTATAGTTCTACAAAGACATCAAAAGAATTATGGGTGACACTTGAAGAGAAGGATAAATGTCATGACCCGAACCAAGGTCTGACCGTGATAGGCATCCCAAGCCAACCAAGGCCGGATATAACCCCCTTAAGATTACCTCAGGAGCACAACAATAATACCAAACTATGAAAGCTAACCAATAGAATAATAGAAGTATCAAGAAGTAAGTTTGAGAAACAAAATCAAATACATAATAATATCCCAAAACTGTCCACAAAAGTTCATAATCCAAAGAATACTAACCAAGCTGAGACATGCCCCCGACTATGATAAAATAAATCCAAAACTACTAGAATAATAAATGAAAACCAAGAGAGATTCCAGGCCTTCCAAAGAATGGAGGGCTCACCAGTACCAAATCACCTAAAAATGCATAGGGTTACAAGAAAAGCCCTCAAAACTACATAATGAAATGATGTAGCATCCAGGGATAACCAATACAGCGAGTATTGATTTGCAACTCAAGAAAAGGGATTAAATATATGCATTTATCAAAAACCAATCATAAATCACATACACAACAATTATACATATATATAGGATGTCGGTATAGGGGCCAGGGACGTAAAATATAACCTTTTAAAAACTTAATCCTGAATTATTTAACTACCAACCTAAAGGTACCCATGGGCTATATGGATCTGGCTTCCCCTGTCGGAAGGGCCCTGGTCCATATTAGTTGTATGTACTAGATTATTAGGATAAAGCCACCAATAGTCAATTAAACTCCCAAAAATATACTATGCAAATCCAAAATAGTGCTTATAGATCACCAACATCGGCAAATGTGGTTTTCAGTGTTGGTCCCCTGGGACTACACCTTTTCGATGAGATACACAATTTCTTTTAAGTTCAAATTAAAATAGTTGCACAAAAATCAACTATGGAGTCATTTATTAAGGCATCACCAACTTGGTATCATCATACTAGTAGACTTACAAGTTATTTTAATTATTCCAAACCATTACCATTTAACCAATTTGACTCCAAATTTTGGTGTAAAAATCAAAACCAATAGCCCCCAAGGGAAATCCAAAACCTCTTTATATTTTTACTACTTAATACAATTCATTACTTCAAAAGAGGAGTTAAACTATGTAGAGACCTTATTTAAAGCCAAATTAACATTGTGGGTTGAGGTCACGTCAATGACATCATACCAAGTCCATAAACATCATGAAAAAATAAATTTCCAATTCCACCATTACCATGAGACACAAATTATTTTACAATCCACCATTTAAACAATGAATAAACCATTTAAAACAAGGAAAACAATGCAAGTGTTCAACAGCCAAAAACACTCAACCCTAGTTTAATCAATCATTTAGGAAAACATAAATATCAAGTATATTGATGTAATAATACAATAATTAAAATAGATAGTATCCAACATGTCTGAAAGATGGAAGAACTTTGAGAGAAATTAGAGTTTAGAGCCTAGAGAATTGAATTCTTAAGAAAACCCTTGCGTTTCTTGACTTGGGAGTTGAAAGAGGGGAGCAATGATAAAAAGTGATCACAGATGAGTAATAGGGATTAAAAGTGTTTTAAAGTTGTTATAATGTGAAAAGGACCAAAAATCCCTATCCCAAACCAAAAATAACAATAATTGACATTTTGGACCCTTGGGCATGGCACGCCCTTCTCGAGCCATCCCAGGGGTATAACATGCCCTTATCATGGTGTAACAAGGGTGTGGAATGCTCTTCTCACGGAGCGACAAAAGTATGGCATGCTCTTATCGTGGACCTATACTGGTTTCATGTCCCTTATCACAACCCTTACTATTTTTGGTCCTGGTATATCCCAAAATATGGTCTAAGAATTCTCAAACGCTCCATAAGGGTCTTGTTACCTTCCCTCATTATGATTTAAGTTAAAATTATTGTTAATCATGAAAGAGGGTCCAAAATAAATTAGCAAAAATTTATGGGGTCTTACAATGAAACTAAAAATACATTCCTGAAGAAGTTAGTTGTTTCAAAATTTTTGAACTAAAAAATGGTGGACAGTAGTTTTGTTGGAAACAAAATTCAAGAACTCTAAGTCACTATTTCTAATGACCCTCCAGGTTATTTTATGCATTTCCAAACCCTTTTTATATTTATCTCTATCCTATAGTTTTCCTAAGTCATTTGTCACTTGCTGGAGCTGACAATTCGGTTACTGGATAGTTTATTTGATTTTTAGAGTCAATTCCCTATTTTGAAGTCTTCGTTGGTAAGAATAGGCTATCAGGTTTTAACTTTTCATTAACAACCTCATATGTTAATTCTGAGAGTTCTATCAGATTCATATCATTGATTTTGGTCTAGGAGATTTTTGGTTCAGGTCCAAAGTCTTTCGAACTTATTTCAGGCTATAGGATGGATTGTATTAAAACTAGCCCTTAGGTATTAGGCACACATTTCATCAAAAAGACTTTGGATGGAAATATTTATAGAGTTTTGACTCTATAATGTAGAATTTGATAGGATATCATAGTTTTTTTATGTTCACGGGATTCCAAACGAATCCCAAAGGGTCGTTGAAACTTGACAAAAACAAAGATTCAGCTAGTGCAAACTATTAACCAGACCTTTGGTCACTTAAGCGGTGGTCGCTTAAGTGTACAAAGAGTTTCTTTAGTGGCTAAACTGGTACCCACCCCTCTGACTTTAGTAGAGGGTTGACTGCTTTAGTAGATGCCACTTAAGTGACGTGTTGTCTGCTTTAACGGAGGTCGGCTAAGTACAAGGGTCACTTAAGTCACCATGTGCCGCTTTAGCTGCAATTACTTAAGCGGTCAAGTGATCTCTTAAGTAGTAATTGTATAGGCATTAAATTATCCTCTTTACGTAATTTTCTCCCATTTTCTTCAAGTCCCAAAGGCATTTAAGCGATAGAAAGCTTAGAAAATTAGGATATTAATCCTTGGATGATCGTGTGATGTTAATGACATCGAGAAAGTCGTTTCCACATTGTTATCCTTGTAAGTTTCTATCTAATTCTTGATTTAATCATAAATTTCTAGCTTCTTGATGGGTTAATTTTTGTTTTGTTGAGTTTGGAATTTACCCATTCTTGAGGGTAAATGACCCTTGATCATAAAGGGACGTGTTGATGATTACAAAATTGTGATTCCGCAAGTTGGCTCCATATGGGATTTTGACTCAATTTCAAATCCAAAGCATTAAAATGCAATATGTGTATCATTATTCTTGTATTTTATATCACGATTTTGAAAGCATGGCATCGTGTAGAGGCTATTTAGAAGGGAAAATCTCTAATTTAACATACTTTAGTAGGCATTCTTCGGCGTTTGGGTAGGATAGGCTTACTATCCTTGAAGATTGAACTCAATTATTGGATTGGTATGATATTAAGATATTCCTGGGTTGGGAATTATGACTTGATTATTTATTTAGAAAAAATTTGGATTATTTAGTCGGTTAGCTGGTCGTATTTAGGTGGATTTGACCTGACTACCCATTCTTTGGGTTGAATTTCTACCTTAGGACTTAATGAGACTTATTTAGCACCTTTTTACGAGACTTCATGAATTTAGACTAATTTGGGGTAGAAATTACAATAGAATGGACCTTTGGGGTTAGAAGCAAGCCCCTTCAATCCATCTTAGGTCAATATTATAGTTAGCTCCTTGTAGACCTAAGAGGTCGCTTTCTGTTATCTTATTCATATTTCTGAGTTGTAGGGGGGACTTAGACATTTTCTAGCTTATAGTTAGACTTATACCACAGATTTATATTCAAATCGGTTTGAGTCTAGAAATATGATATTAAGACTGTTCGAGTTCAGCAGCTAAGATACTAATTTTGATTCATGTCTGGTATTTGAGAAATAATTTTTAGTTTGAGCCCGTAATTGAGGGATAACTTATGATAATTAACAAACCAGTTCGAGACCGGTGTTTATGGTATGGGGGAAACCATGGTTACAGTTTTGAGATTAAGTTAGTTTGGGATTATTACTATCAATACTTATTTCTTGATTGCGTCCATCGGGCTTATAAGGGCCCAAGTAGATTTATTTGCACTTGTTTGTGCCTTCTGGGCTTATAGGGGTTCAGTTAGGCTATAGTTAGTTGCTTTTCTTTTGATAATATTTACTCTGTTACTTATTTTCAATATTTGGAGCATTATTCTAGGTTTTCCCTAATCTTCACTTTAGTTTACCATGAATCTTATTTTTCTTATATTACAATTTAGCTCAGTCGGTCCATGAAGCCCATTAATTACTTCTTGTTTTGGTACTCATACTACACTTTTGCATTTTTTTAATGTAGTTTCGAGTAATAGCTACCATTGTTAATGTCTGCACTAGTGTTGTTCAAGTTCGGAGATAGGGTGAGCTTTCAGAGATAGAGTTGACTTTCGGAGATAGGGTGAGATTTCAGAGACGTCTGTCCTTCTTCTTGTTTGGATTGTCTTTTTCTTAGAGACTATTGTGCATTTGATACTTATAGTAACCCTTATTATTTTTCTAGAGAATCGTGTATCGACATTAATATGTCATGGGATATTTATACTTTTTCCCCGATTTGTCTTCAATTATGTTATTCCCCTTATATTTTATAGTTTGTAATCTAATTACTTGAGTAATTTTGGTATTTACTCTACCTTCCAGAAACTAGCCCATTACAAGACAATCCAGGATACGATTTGGCTTACCTACTGGCGAGTTAAAGTAGGTGTCATCATGACTCTTGAAATCGGATAATGCCAAATTGGTATCAGAGCCTAGGTTCACTGGTATTGTTGGTACAAAAGCAAGTTTCTAGTAAAGTCCAACAAATCAGAACAGTGATGTCCATTTCTTATCTTCAGGAGGTTACATTTCACGACTTAAAAATCAAAGGTCATGATGACACTTGTCACGGCAAACCTTGACAAGTAAGTCTATCACCAAAACTGATATAAAATGAAGTATAAAACCAAAAGTCTAAGGAAAGACTCCTAGAATGGAGTCGAACCACACATATATAGAAAGTGAAAAGTATACAACCAAAATTACCATAAGAATATCCCAAAATTTGGTGTCACGGTGTAAGAAGTAACTAATACAACTTGAATTAAAAATATACATAAGATAACCAAAAAAAGAACAAACTCTATCTCTGAATACAATAAGACATAGTCTAGATAAGAAAATCTAGTGGTCAACTCTGGATGCATAGATCAATCGTTACCTCGAGTAGTCTCCAAGTACCGACTGAATCAACTATTGTGCGGCGAACTCTCAACCAGGATCTACACCAAAAGGGCGTAGTAGGGGTGAATATAGTCCGCTTGTACTCAGTAAGTATCATAGGCCAACTAACCAAAGTAGAAAATAAAGCATACAAAATACACACTAAGGGCACTTCACTTGCATTCAAAAAATGTCTCAAATGATAGCTCACACCGACTCCACTAATAGTTCTATAATATTCACATATACAGCATGCAAATACAAGAAGAAGCACAAATATATAGATATCACATAAACAGGTATCAAGAAGTGGTACACATAGACAGATATCATATCAAGACAATAATACAACACAGAAAAAAAAGTAATATACATATATATATATATATATATATATAATGCAATGAAAATGATAATGATAATGATGATGATGCCCGAGGTTGTCGCAAAACCCCTGTATACACCTACCGAGCTATGCTTCCGAGGTAGAACCCATGGGGTGTTAGTCAACCCATATATAATACAATATCCAATACTGATATCCATGACTCCTCTCCGACATATCCCTCAACAGAGGGACTATAATGATGTTACACGCCAGTGTTCTATTATTTCTATAGTGGTACCAATGTATCAAGTGCAAACAATATGAGGATGCAATCCTCACAACCAACCAAAATGAGAGTTCCATATAATCAACCAAAATGTCAACCATGTGAGCCAAAATCTACTCAATATGCAAAATAACCCATGAAACCATCATAAACTTATGTTAATAGAGCGAATTACACAATAATAAGCCATTGATACCACATAGATTACAACTGAGGCCTTTTTCACTAGACAAATACCACTAAATATACATAAATAAAGACCAACAACATCATAACAGGCCCCCACATAGTCACACATAGAACGTAGTATCTCAAAACCACTAATTCACAACAACATAGGACCCTACTCAAGCACAAAAAAATAATATAGCCATTTTCATGATTTGGTTCCCACACCCTTAACATAATTTTCATATCCATATTAACTGCCCAGCTTAGTCTGAAGAAAGTTAAGCCATAACCTACCTCAAAGGCTGAAACTTGCAGGAACAAGCCATCAATATTAATCTTTCACCTCACGAATGTACCCAAAAGCAATTAAAACACAGGAATACAAAATCTATGCATTAAAAAGAAGCCAACGATACCCATATTTACCCACTTTCAAATCAGGTCAAAATGAACATTCGAAATGGATTTTCAAAAAAGAAAGGTACAATAGAAATTTTAGTCCAAAAATACATTTCCCATGATTAAATGAACTTATAGAAGAAAACCCAAGTGAAAACAGGTTAAAATTGGGGGTTAAATCAAAGAAATGCTAATTTTGGACTTCCGGGCCAAAATCCCCAAATTTCACTTTTAATTTTGAGTTTAAACATAATTTAAATGATGGAATCAAAGAAAACTAGTTGAAATAGTAGCGTGGAGCTTACCCAAGCTTGAAAATGGAAGAAAGTTCCCCAAAACTTGAACCCCAAGATCCAAGTCTCAAAAATGGTGAGAAAATCTGAGAAAAAAACTCTATATATGAGTACCAGGTGTCACTAAAGAAGTCAAATAGTTGCATAAATGGTCACCGCTAAAGTCAATTACCCCTTTAATGATACCCACCAATGCACGCCAAACCACTAAAGCGGACCAAGGCCACTTTATCTCCTACTTCTAAAGTGGATAGGGCATCGCTAAAGATTTCTGGCCCAGCTGGAGCCGGCCGCTAAAACAGCAAAGGTGGTACTTTAGCACCTACAACTAAAGCAGCCAAAGTGGCACTTTAGCAGCTGCACTAGCTGAATAGTACACTAGCTATGGAGACAAGTCTCCGTAAACCCCTCGGGATTCATCCAAAATCTTGAGAATGTAACGAACTATGCTACCTTATCAAATTCAATGCTCAAGATTAATAACAAAACTCAATACTATGCTTAGGAGAAAGGCTTGATAGATCTATAGGGAAAACATTAGGAAACTCATGAACTACAAGGATAGAATCAAGTTACTGACTCTCCACAAAAACAT
Organism: Capsicum annuum; assembly: GCF_002878395.1. NCBI lineage: Eukaryota > Viridiplantae > Streptophyta > Magnoliopsida > Solanales > Solanaceae > Capsicum > Capsicum annuum. The sequence continues at coordinate 65,942,012 of NC_061111.1, forward strand.
CACAAATGTAAGCAAGATAAAACTCTCAACCCTTCGAAATAAACTTCCTAGAATGAATATCAGAAATAATCCTTGTCGGCTCATCGCTAACAGCTCCCTACCACATAATTGAGGTATGTTGGCGATAGGTAAGGTAATTGTCTTAGGAAAATATTCCATGACCTCATGAGAGTGGGATAACCAATCCATGCCCAGAATCACATCAAAATCCACATATCTAACACTCTCAAACAATCACAACACATGATTTATAAATCCAATCAACTACTAAAGAATCACCAACGGGAGTACGTACATGTGATGGCATGTATAATAAATACCTAGACAATTCAAATCGCGAGTATAATAAGCATATACATTAGAATAAGTGGATCACAGATCAAATAAAGATAAAATTAATTGATGACATATCAAGAACATATTAGTGATAACAACATTTGAAGAATCAACCTCAGGTCTAGCATGTATGACATACAACTGACCATGCCCGTATTTGGCTGGGGGCCTGACCAACCTCCTGTCCTACCTGCCTGACAACCTCCATGAGCACCCTGGAAAAAACCCCTTCGAATATGCAAACCACCTCCAGCTGGGGATAAAATAGCCTGAAATGATGGAATACTCTAAAATGAAGGAACCATCGGTTCACGACTGGGGCTATCACGACGAAAAATTGATAGGTCATCATGGCACTTGTTGTAGCGAACCTTGATAAGTAAGCCTATCACATAAACTGACACATGAAGGGTAAAAAGATACAAATAACCCTAAGGTAAGGCTTCTAGGATGAAGCCGAACCATAAAAGTATAACAAATGCGGAAAGAAACATAACAATGCATACATAACTCCAAAAACTAGGTGTCAACAGTATAAGAACATCTCTAGTACAACTCGAATAAAGAAATACATAAGATATCCAAATATAAGATAGAAACTCTGTCTCTGAAATGAAATTAAACACATACTATATAAAAAAGGTAGCAGAAGACATCAGAACGCCTGAAAATCATAAACTACCTTAAAAGTTCCAACAATTGCTTGAGTCAAGCAACATGGGGCGCACTTGAACCTAAATCTGAACCAGAAGGGTACAGTAGGAGTGAGTATAGTCCATTTGTACTCTGCATATATCATAGGCCAACAGAGCAAAGCAGAAAATAAAGCATATAAAATACACACTAAGGGTACGTCACCTGCAATTAGAAAATATCTCACAACTGTAGCTCACACTGCTTGCACTAACATTCTAATATATCACAATTACAACAACAACACAGTATGTAGAGCACAAGTATACATTATATCATATGCAAGTAGAAATAGAGAAGAACATGCATATACAAGATGGTCAAGTATAAATAACAGGATATAGAGCAAGTGGACATATAACAAGTCAATATGGATATCCAATCACAACATCAATCACAATTAAGCAAATGTAATGTAGAAGATGACAATGATAATGGTGATAATGAACGAAGTTGGTGGTGATACACGAGGTTGGCACACATCCTTGAGGTTGGATACGACCATGAGGTTGACACACAGTCATCGCGGCTTCTCCAGCATAATCCTTCAGAGAAGGTCCATAATATCCAATATTTGATACCAATATTCAATATTTTCCAAGTTTTCATATTTCCTATGTTTCCAATATTTCTAGTTTCCAAAGCACATACAAAACATAAGGCACAAATCACCTACACATACATGACAATAAGTAAATATAAATAAATAAAACAAATAAATAAAATAAAGTATATGATGACATAAGAATGATGATGCAATGTTCACAGCCATTCAAAATGAGTATTTCCACAATCAATCTACATGGTGTATTTTCACAACCAATCCATATGATGTATTTCCACAACCAACCACAATGTTACAATTCCATAACCACGTCAGCCAATATTCATTTACTATTGTAACTATCTATGAATTTTCTACCTGATTAATATGCCCACAAAATATGGATATATCACAATATGCCAAAGGCACCATAATAGGCATTTCTAACAACACAACACCACTATTCGCATGTATTCCAGGCTACCAATATCACATAAGACCCTGTACGATCACACATATCACATGATATCTCAGATTCAATAATTACATCATATTTAAGCCCCACACAAGCACAACAAATAGATATTCATATTTCAAAATTAGTTTCTGCCCCTAACACGCATTATGGTATACAAATTAACAACCCAACCCAGTCTGAAGAGTTTAACGATAACCTACCTCGAATGTAAGACTTAGTTCTTTAACTTTGATTCCAAAGTCCTACTCCACACGAATAATCCCAAAATCACCTAAAACTAAGAAAATAGAATATATGTTTCAAAACAAAGCCAACAATACCCTTATTGGCTACCTTTGGTTAGGGTCAAAATGGACCCCCGAAATAAATTTTCATAAAAAAATGGCAAAATTAAAAACTTATTACAAAAACTTTTTTCCCATACTAAGATCAACCTAAGTACCCAACTCATCCTGTGAAGTCTTCCAAAAATAAAAAGTGAACATAGAACCTTGATCTGATATAATGGACACCAGCACACCATGCAGCAGAATAATCTCATGAATGTAGATACGGGCCAACCTCTCAACATTGAAGAAAACTTGGACAAAAATGAAATGAGCCAACTTGGTCAATCTATCCACTATGACCCAAAAACTATCCGATCCACGAGAAGTACGAGGCAAACCAGTCATAAAATTCATAGTGATCTGTTCTCACTTATATTCAAGAATGGGTAACCTTTGAAGCAATCTACTAGGTTTTATATGCTCAGCCTTTACCTGCTGAAAACAAAGGCAATGAGCAATAAAGTCTACTACATCCTTTCTCATACCACCCCACATTAATATTTTCTCAAATCATGATACATCTTCATCATTTAAGAGTGGATAGAATATCTAGAACAATAGGCCTCCTCCAAGATCAATCAATTTCAATCACTCTCTCTTGGCGCACAAACTCGACCCCTAGTCCTCAAAACACCATCCAGATTAAGTGAGGCTTGCTTATCCTCACCACTCAACACCTTATCTCAAATTGATCTCAATCCCACATCATTAAATTGATGAGCTTAAATCAGCTCCATCAAAGAAAATTTAGCCTCCACAGAGGCCAAAACACACCCAAGTGTCAAAATATTAAGATTAACTATCTAGTTTGCAAAAAAATAGACCTTTAAGGCCAAAGGGCTCTACTAGGTCAAAAGATTTGCTAAGCTACCCAAGTTAGTTGAATTTTGGCTTAAGGAATCCCTAATCACATAGTCTTGCTCAGATGATAGAGAATAGTCAAGTCATAGTCCTTAAAAAACTCAAGCCAAGGACGCTTCCTCATATTAAGATCTCACTAGGTGAAGAAGTAATGAAGGCTACGATGATTTAAGAAAATCACACAACAGACCCCATACAAGTAGTGCCACCACAACTTCAAACCAAACACAACCGTGCATAACTCTGAATTATGGGTAGGATAAATCCTCTCATAGGGCTTCAACTGATGAGAATAATATGCAATCACCTTATCCTTCTGCATCAACACGGCACCTAACCTAAAACTTAAAGCATCACAAATGATGGTAAAACCCATGTCCTCCTTTGGTAAAGCTAAAATAGGAACTAA
>NC_061111.1:65948661-66019239 GCF_002878395.1 Capsicum annuum
GAGTCTGGAACTTATGATACTGATTCCAGTTCCGATATTTGAGACACTATTTTTGGTTTGAGTCTAGCACTTAAGGGGTTACTTATGATTATTAAGAAATCGGTTTGAGTCTATTGTTTATGGTATGTGGGAAGCTACGATTATAGTTCTGAGAATTCGTAAGTTTGGGATCATTACTGCTAGTACTTATTTCTTGATTTCATCCATCGGGATAATAAGGGTTGGGTAGATTTATTTACTCTTGTTTGTACCTTTTGAGCTTACGAGGGTCCAGTAACGCTCTATTTAGTTGATTTCCTTTTGATATTATTTACTTGATTACTTATTTTCAGTATTTGGAGTATTATTCCAAGTTTTCCCCTTCCATGACTTTAGTTTACCATCTCGCATATTATGGTAGTTATAAAATGATTTAGCTCAATCGATCGATGATGCCGACTGAGTACCCCTTATTTTGGTACTCATACTACACTTCTACATCATTTTCTTATACAGATTTGAGTACTAGCTATCGTCTCTAATATTTGTACTAGTGGTGGTCGGAGTTCGGAGATAGGGTGAGCTTTTAGAGTTGGAGCTAACTTTCTCTCCTTCTTCTATTTTGGATGATCTTTTTATTTGAGACTATTGTGCATTTGACACTTATAGTACTCTTATTCTTTCGCTAAAGGCTCCTGTACCGACTTTACTAGATGGTCGAATATTTATACTCTTTTCTCTATTTATCTTCAGTTGTGTTATCCCCCTTATATATTATTGTTTTATAATCTAATTACTTGTATAATTTTGGTGTTTACACTGCTTTCCACCAACTAGCCCATTACTTGTCATTTTGGACTATAGCTTGGCTTACCTACTGGCAGGTTAAAGTAGGTGTCATCATGACTCATGAAATTGGATAGTGACATTATTCATGACCTTGTTGCTGAAGGTATGGTGATAAATAAGGCATATCTAGTGGACACAGTAAATACAAAAATTTCCCCCATCATGAAAGGACTTCAAAAACTGCCCAAAGAATAATGCAAGGAAATATCGTTGGAAAATCTTGTTATTCATTCCAAGATACATAAGGATAACAAAACTTCTAAGAAGAAGTTACGTGGGGAATCCACAATTATGGGTGAATATCTTGTTAAAGATGTCACTCCAAATAGTAAAAAATATGAAGCCTTCTAAATAGAAAAAAGACAGAACAAGATGAAGTTTAGAGGCAATTCTTATAATTGTGGGAAAGTGTTGGCCACAAGGCTCCAGATTGGGTCCCAAAGAAGAATAAAAATAAAATCAGGCATGCATAGTAGAAACAACTTATGAGATTTAAAATCTATGTGATATGCTCAATGAATGAAATTTGGTTGAAATTCTAAGAGAGTGGCGGTTTGATCGGGAGCCATTGGACATATTTGTGTTGTCAAAGAAGCTTTTACTTCTTATACTTATGCATAACTCAAAAAAGAGATTTTCATGGGAAATACCACAACAATCAAGGTTGAAGCAAGTGGAAAGATATTCTTTAAGATGAATTCTGACAAGGTGTTAACTCTAAACAACATTCTTCATATTCCTACTATTAGGAAGAATTTATTTTCTACCACATTTCTTATTCATAATGGGTTTTAAGTGTGTGTTTGTTTTCAAATGAGTTGTAATAAGTAAGAATGGGATGTATGTAGGAAAGGATTACCTAAATAAGTGTCTTTTCAAATTTAATGCAATGGTTGTTGACTGTATGAATACGAATCCAACTTCGTCTTACTTATTGGAGTCAAATGATTTATGGCATGAACATTTTGTATCAGTCAATTACAAAATCTGGCAAAACTGATTATTTCAAAAGATCAGCTAAATTTGAATGCAATAAATTATAATATCAAATATGTCTTTAATTTATATTTGTTAAATATCCTTATATATTTGTTGAAAGGAACTTCAAATTTTTAGACTTACTTCACACTGATATTTGTGACACAAAATTAATACCATCGCGTGGTAGTAAAAAGTATTTCATACCTTTTAGTGATGATTGCACTCGAAATTACTATATTTATTTGTTTAATAGTAAGGATGAAGAAATTAAAGAATTTAGGCAATATAAAAGTTAAAATCAAGTGAAGAATAAGATAAATATGATAGAAAGTGATAAGGGTGAAGAGTATGAATCTATTTTTTAAGAGATATATTTGAAAAATTAAAATTGCCCATTAAACTATTGCCCTTTACACATCTCAATTCAACAAAATTACCAAAAAAAAAGGTGAAAATTAAAGAAAATAATGAATGCCTTATTAATAAGCTTCTATTTACCACAAAACATATAAGAAAAGTTATTTCCTACAGCAAATTGAATACTTAGTTCTTACAGCAAAATGCAATTTATTTCATATAAAAAGGGGAAAGAAAAGAAACCCAACTTGAAATGTTTTAAAGTGTGGAAGTGTTTAGTCAAAATTTAAGTTCTTAAATCGAAAAAGGTCAAAATTGGATCAAAGACTATGGACTGTATTTTTATCAGATATGCAACCAACAATAAAGCATGTTCGTTTTTTATTCACAAATTCAAACATTCCGATATTCATGATAATATAATAATTAAATTAGACAACTCTGAATTCTTTGGACATGTGTATCCATAAAAAATTAGATGTGAGTCATCTAATAAAGAATCAAAATGACCTCTAAAGGAAATAAATGATGACCAAGATCCAAGACGTAGTGAATGTTAAATGACATCCACTTCTTTTGAATCAAATTTTGTGATATTTTTTCTTGAAAATAAGCCTCAAAAAATTAAAGAAGTCATGCCTTATGCAGACCCATTATTTAGAAAGAGTCAGTCAATAGTGAATTTGAATCAATCTTAAACATCCATACTTGAAAATTGGTTGATCTCCCTCCTAAAATTAACCTGTAAGTTTGAAATAGATCTTTCAAAGAAATATAAAAGCTTTGCAACTATTGACAATTATAAAGCAAGACTTGTTATTAAAGGTTATAAACAAAAGGAAGTCTTGGATTATTTGAAACACTCTCACCGGTAGAAAGAAGTGAATTAGGGTTGAAGGTTATAGAAAGGAGGTCATTCATATGATTAGGTAGGAGTGAATTGTCTTATTGCAATTACTAGGAATGCATTTATGTTATTTTCTATTATTTTGTATAGTTCAATTATAGCATTATTTTGTTGTAGTATTCTTCTTCTACTATTTGGTATTTTTGTTACTATCTATTGTCTCTTGTACTTCTATTATGTCATTTTCTAGACTTTTGTCTTGAGCCAAGAGTCTACCTAAAACAACCTCTCTACTTCACCTTTGAATTAGTGGTAAGGTTTGCGTACATGCTACCCTCCCCAGATCCTACTTTGGGGGATTAGACTAGGTATGTTGTTGTTGTTGGATTGATTTTTTTTAGTTATTCTTACTTTAAGTCAAAATTAAGTCAAATTTCACCGGGTGTTGATATTAAAAAATTACATCAAACCTTAAAAGTATTGTCTCTGTTCCATTTAACTTGGTCTTCTTTCTAAATTTATTTGTTTCTTAGTTATCCATTTTCACAAATCAAAAGTGTTTTATTACTTCTTTCCCATATTACCCTCAATATTAAATAATTAAAAAAATAATATTTATTAGATTTAGAGTTTCAAACATCACTAATAGGGCTAATTTTGTAAAAAAAAATACTTCTAATTAATATTTTACTAATAAGTGTGTCAAGTCAAAAGAAGTCAAGTAAAATAAAACGGAGAGAGTAACCATTTGCTTCTTCTTTTTTTTTTTTGATTTATTGTTTTGGTGAATGCCCATAATATTTAGAACCAAAACTACACATTTAATTTATTAAAAAAGTTTTCACATTAAGCTAACGTTTGATTATAGATTCCCAAATATTTTTAACAAATTGAATCTGAGTGAAGTTTGATTTAAAATTTCAACATGTGATTTGACATTGTTTTTGACAAACATATTTTACTTCCTTATTAAAATAATATGAAACATGATTTACACCCAGATGTTTTAGAAACTATAAGAACTACCCATAAATTTGAAATAAACTTAATATTTTTATAATAAACTAGATTACACATTATTTAGAAATCATAACATGATATTTTAATAAAATTGCTAATAATACAATTAGCAGTTATTATAATTTTTCCATTACAATTAGTTATGAATATCCATCCACGAAAAAAATAAATTATGAAAAATCTAGTAACTATATATGCTTTACTATAATCTTCTCATACTATACTAACTATTAGAAAATAAAGTCAGCAAATAAAGTCTTGTTTCCAGCTTTGTCCTAGTCTTTAGCAGAGTAGTTTATTGTGAATTTGTTCTTATTTTTTAGGAGTAATATCAGTAAGTGTTCCAGCTTTTTGATTTAATTTTGTTATGTCTTCAACCTATAAAATCAACAGCCACAGACTATGAATAACAGTCAAGAGAGTTCCATTAAATTTTAGTGTATTGAATTTATCTTTAGTCTTTTGCTTTCTACATATTCTTCTTATTTATGCATCTGTTTACAGTGGCATCAGAACAAGCGTGAGATTCTGGAGTGAAGAAAAAAATACTACAGTAGTAGCTAAACCTTTCTTCTCTATTCTGTAATACTCATGACATTAGATAGTAACTCTGTACAAGTAATGATTCCTCACTTTGATGGTCACTATGACCATTGGAGCATATTGATGGAGAATTTCTTAAGGTCAAAAGAGAATTGGTCAATTGCAGAGAATAGAATTGACACCCCGATGGTAGGCAAAATTTTAATGAATGCTCAAAAGGCAGAGTTGGAAGCAAAAAACTAAAAGGCTTGAAAGTAAAGAATTATATCTTTCAGGCTATCGATCGTCCCATCCAAGAAACTATTCTTTGCAAAGAAACATCTAAAGATATTTGGGACTCCATGAAAAAGAAGTATCAAGGAACTTTTAGAGTGAAGCATACACATCTTCAAGACTTGATAAGGGATTTTGAGACTCTACAGATAAAGGAAGGAGAGTCTTTGACAAGTTACTACGCTAGAAAAATGGAGATCAGCAACAAAATGCGATTCCATGGCAAAAAGATGACTAATGTCATAATTGTTGAGAAACTATTATGCTCTTTGATGGGAAGTATGATTATGTTGTTTTCTCCATTGAGGAATCAAAATATATAGATGATTTATCGTTGGATGAATTACAAAGCTCACCATTGGTGCATGAATAGAAGATAAACTGTAGTTCGACTTCTGAGGAGAAGTCCTTAAAGGCTTCTACTGTTATTCTGTCCAATTCTAGAGGAAGGGGTAGAGGTAGAGGTAAAGGTAGAGAAAAAAGGAGAAGAGATAGAGAAAATAGAGATGGAGGCAGAAATTTTAGAGCCAATAATGATGGAAAAGGCAGAGAGAAGAATTTTGACTAATCAAAGGTCGAATACTATCAATGTCATAAATTTGGTCATTATCAGTCTGATTGCTACATTAGGATATCTAGTGACAAGGAAGAGAAGTCAAATTTTATTGAAAGCAACAAAACTGAGACCTTGTTAATGGCAATAGAAACAAAATAAAAACTTGTGCAAGATGTTTGGTATTTGGACACAGGCTACAGTAATCACATGAGTGGGAGTAAGTCTTGCGTTTCTTCTTTAATGAAGGTTGTTGTTCTAAATTTAGTTTTGGTTTGGTGATTTCTATACTGTAGATGTAATAGACAAAGGTGATATTAAAATTAAATCCAAAACTGGTTTTGAAGAAATAATATCAAAATGTTTTATGTTCCAGCTTTAAAAGCAACTTATTGAGTGTTGGACAATTATAAGAAAAAAGATTTTCTATTTTCATCGGGAAAGATGTTTGTGAGATTTATAGTCCTACTAAAGGAGCTATTTCTGTTGTGAAAATGAATTCAAGGAGGTTACTTCCCTTGATATTAAGAGTATTCAGTTTTGTTTAAAGGCAAAAATAAAAGATCCTTCATGGTTGTGGTATTTTAGATATGGTCACCTGGGTATTGGTGGATTAAAAACTCTTCAACAGAAAAATATGGTGATAGGTCTTCCAAAAATCATCATCCCTTCCCAAGTTTGTGAAAAATGTGTTGTTGGCAAACAACCTCATTCTCAATTTTCAAAAAAAAAAAGTCGTGCAGAGCGAAAGGTATTTTGGAGCTGGTGCATTCAGATGTTTATGGCCCAATTACCTTTATGAATGATTATTCCTAGAAAAGTTTGGTGTATTTGTTATAGGAAAAATCATAAGCTTTTGGAGCATTTAAAAGCTTCAAGGCACATGTAGAAAATAGGACTGAAAGGGTCATAAAGACTCTTCAAACTGATCGTGGGGGCGAGTATTGCTTAAAACTCTTTGAAGATTTTTTTGAATCCAGCAGAATTAGAAGAGACCTCACCACTTCTTATACACCAAAAAAAATGGTATATCGAAGAGGAAGAATAGAACCATTCTTAATGTGGTACGGAGCTTCCTGGCCAAAGGAAAAATGGAAAAGATTTTCTGGCCAAAAGCAGTAAATTGGAGCATTCATGTATTAAATAGAAGTCCAACATTTATTGTTCAAAATTGTCATGACCCGAGGCTACCCCCTAGTCGCAACAACGGTGCTTATGATTATAAATGACCACAAGTTAACCCATGAGCTGGTACTTTCTTTGAGCACTGAATAAAATAACAATGGTACACGTGTTTGGAAGATAGTCTGTTGAATGTAATACAAATCTGAATACTGAAAATAAGGTTCAACTACAAGTCTGATGAAAATACTAAAAATTTAACTGTCTATATAAAACACATGCGAACACTAAAAAGACTAATAAGATGAAAACTATTTAATTGGCTGTCTAATTGTCTAAAAAGCCTATAAAACTGACGAAGGAGTAGATGGGAAAAGCCCCCAACTAACTTCAACTGACTGAATGTACTAAGATACTGAAATAACTAAAATAATCAATCCTATCCTCGATAGATGAGTACTCACCACTACTGTTACTGAGTACGCTAAACTATCTAAGTGCAGTCAGGAAACTGAGCATACGAATTTATGATATAAGACATCATAACGCAAAGAAGAGTATGCAATCAGTACTTTGAATGTACTAGTATATGAGATGAGGACATGGCTTAAATACATGAAGTAATTGTGCATGAATGCATGAACAAAAAATTCAAAGAATGCAAGACTAAGTGTATATCTGTTATGTTACTAAGATAATTTGTAATTTGAAAGTTTGTACACTTAGTCAAGAAAACCTAAACTGAAGATACACTGAATACTATACTGACACTGTGGGAGCTAACTACAACCGACATGCCCTAATCTGAGTTATTGGGATCCTACCCGTAACCCCAGTTGCAAAGGTGTTGGTACCTTGCCAAACATACTAACACTGACTGACGATATGGATCTATAAGGCTGATGTCCTGTAGGATGAGGGTGTCATGCCTAACTGACGGAGGACCCTCCAAAATCTAGGGTGGCATCGTAGGTCTGGAACTTAAAGACTACTACTAGTGCCTCACGCCTAACTGACGAGGGAGACACCGTCTCTATGTTCACTCGATACTAAGGGTTACTCCCAACTAAATGACACTGATACTAGACTGGACTGAATTAAACTTAACTGAACATGATTTTATAACTTATAATGCTCATCATGATTACATCAACTAGGTAAATAATAGAATTCATGGTTTAACTGAATCATGACTGAAATAATCAGAGTTTATGTAAAAACACTTAGGTATCGCATATTCATAACCCATCATCACTGAATAAGATAAAAAGCTAAAAAATATAGTAAAGGATCTTGTTTCAAAACCCATAAGAATATACACTTTATTAAACATGTGGGGATCATGAATTTAAACATGTGAATGTTTTAAATAGGGGAAATCAACATAATTACATGACTGAAGTCATAAAGTTGCGGATTTAACATGTAATTTACTTGAACAAACCATGGGAAACTCAAATTCATAGCATAAGGAATTCAAAATCTTGCGGGGAATCATACATGGGATGAATTGAATTTAAATCACCATGAAAACATGAATTTAAACGCATTTTAAGTAATATAAAATATCATAATAACAAAAAAAATTCATTCTTTAATTGAAAAGAGGGTTTTTAGGCTCCATGGGTGAAAGGAATCCATGAATGAACACTCCACATACCTTAAAACTTTAACTTGAAAGATAAACACCAATCTTGATGCTTTCTTGAAGGTTCTTGAACTTGAAGAACTTGAATTCCTAATTTCTTGAGGATAAAGGAATTGAAATTGTGTTCTTGATGAAAGAAAATAGTTTTTGGGAGGATAATTGGAGAAGAACTGCAAAATTATGCCCTAACTAATACCCAAGTCCTAATATGAACGATTGGGTTAAGGAGAAAAGACCCAATTGCCCTCTGACATTTAAATTTGAAACTGGGCATAACAAGTTGATTGCGACGTGGTTTTATCATGGTAGTGCATTTCCTTCACCATGACTCATTCTGTATGACAACGAAAATAACACCACGACTTGGGCTTATTGCGATAACCCTCTGCTTTTGTGATTAAATATGACCCAAAACCCCGTCTAAAAATCTGAGACTTTTCTGAGACATGCTCTTTATATCCCTGAACATGATTTAACTCAAAAACCAACATCTTGGGGTTGGGAAGACCAAGTTAAAAACCCTTCAAGTTTAGAAGTCTTAAAAATGACTAAGTCCACAACACTTAGTGAAATTTTTAGGCCTTAAGGCCTTATGCATGCAACTAGAAGTGGAACTGAGTTAAGAATAGTATGGGGTATTACAAAGACATGACTCCAGAGCAGGCTTGGAGTGGAAGAAAACCAAATGTTGACCACTTTTGAATTTTTGGTTGCATTTTCTATGTGCATATTCTCGATGAGAAGAAGAAGAAGCTTGATGACAAAAGTAAAAGGTGTATCTTTCTTAGTGTTAGTGAAGTATCAAAGGCATAAAAATTGCTTAATCCACTGATGAAGAAGATTATAATCAATAGAGATATTATTTTTGATGAAAAAAACACTTGGGATTGGAGTATGCAGCAGTCTACTCCAATCATATTTTATATAGGAGTTGAAGAAATAGATGTAATACCCAAAAGTGTAGAGAATTCAACTCCCGAAGTTGTTGAAATTCGACCAACTCTTGCTGAAAGTTTACCAACGGCTGAAACTTTACCAATAGCTTTAAAAGAAATTGATGCAGCAGCTCAGCCTCTTCGTCATGCTTGCAAAAATCCAATGTGGATGATGGACTACTAGGTAATAGGAATTAATGCAAATAATAATGTGGTTAACAATTTTACATTATTTGTTGACTATAACCCGACTATTTTTTAGAGTTCTATTAGAGAAGAAAATAGAAAAAGGTGATGGATGATGAAATTGAAGCTATTGAAATGAATGATACTTGGGAGTGTATTGATCGTCCTAAGAAGCATAAAATTATCGGTGTTAAGTGGGTCTATAAGATGAAACTGAAAGAAAATGGTGAAAGTAACAGGTATAAGGTGCGATTGGTAGCTAAGGGATACAAGCAAGAGTATGGCGTGGATTATACTAAAGTTTTTGCTCCAGTTTCTAGGTATGATACTATTAGAATGCTAATTGCCTTGGAAGCATAAAATTTGTGGTCGATCTTCCAATTGGATGTCAAATCTGCTTTTCTATGTGGATATTTGGAGGAAGAGGCATTTACCGAACAACCCCCTGGTTATATTAAGATTGGAAATGATCTTAAGGTTTATCAATTAAAGAAATCTCCTTATGTACTAAAACAAGCCCCATGGCATTGGTATAGTCGCATTGAGGCTTATTTTCAAAAAAAGGGTTTTCAAAAGTGTCCACATGAACCTACACTTTTGTGAAAATTGGGGAGAATGGGAAAATGCTCATTGCATGTTTGTATGTCGATGATCTCATATTCTCGGGGAATAATAGTGACATATTTTCTGATTTTAAAAGTCTATGAAGGATGAATTCGAGATGTCTGATCTTGTTAAGATGCATTATTTTCTTAGTTTAGAAGTAGTGCAATCTGATGATGGAATATTTGTTTCCCAAAAAAGTATGTGTGAGAAATTTTAAATAGATTTAAGATGCAGAGTTGCAATCCAACCAATATTCCAATTGAGTTTGGCTTGAAACTAAACAAAGCTAGGAGCGAAAAAAAGATCGATAACACTTTTTACAAGCAAAGTGTGTGTAGTTTGATGTACCTAATTGCTACAAGACCAGACATCATGTATGATGTTAGTCTTGTAAGTACATATATGGAGTGCCCAACTGAAATACATCTCTTAGCTGCAAAGAGAATTCTTTATTACTTACAAGGAACTAAGGATTTTGGAATTTTCTACATGAAGAAAGAAAAGGCAGATTTGGTTGGCTTTACTAACAGCAATTATGCAGGAGATAAAGATGGTAGAAAGAGCTCTTCAGTTTATGTCTTTATGCTAGGAACAGGGTTGTATCGTGGTCCTCCAAAAAGTAAACAGTTGTCACATTTTAAGTACAGAAGCTGAATCTGTAGTTGCTACAGCTTGTGCTTGTCAAGCTATTTGGCTTAGGAGAATCCTTAAAGAGTTTCAATTCAAGATGGGGAGAGCTACTATTATATTTTATGACAACAATTCTGCAATCAAGTTATCAAAGAATCTTGTGAACCATGAAAGAAGCAAGCACATGGATGTGAAGTATTATTTTCTGCGAAATCTCAACAATGAAGGAAAAATAGAGCTTCAGTATTGTCGAAGTGACGATTAGTTGGAAGATATTTTTACTAAACCTCTCAGGTTTCTCCCTTTCCAAAAGTTGAAGAGGTTGATGGGTATTGGTACGATGGAAGAGTTCAACTAGCTAACATTAACCTGAAGCTTGAGAGTTTTCAATTTAAGGGAGAGTGTTAGAAAATAAAGTTAGCAAATAAAGTCCTATTTTCAGCTTTGTCCTGGTCTTTAGGAAGTAGTTTATCGTGAATTCGTTTTCTATTTTTTAGAAATAATATTAGTTAGTGTTCCAGTTTTTGGTTTAATTTTATTATGTCTTTCTACCTATAAAATCAGCAGCTACAGACTATGAATAACAGTCAAGAGAGTTCTATTGAATTTTAGTGTGTTGACTCTATCTTTAGTCTTTTGGTTTCTGCATATTCTTCTTCTTTGTGCATCTATTTACACTAACTATTTCTTTAATAAGAATGTGTCTAGTGAGGGGTTGGGTATATTAAATTATTAATTGAAATCATAATTGATGGGCAATTTTTATAAAATATAAAATTTGGGATACATTTAAAATTTCAAAAAATCCTAAAAACTAGATTTTAGCCTAAACTCACCTTTTTCTAGTTTTTGAGATCTTCATTTTTTGCTATAGAAAACTTTGCCAAAACTTAACATTTTTAATGATTAAACATTTTTTGCCAAAAATATCTCAAAAATTACTTACAATATCTATGCTCAAACGAATCCTAAATAGCATAGGGATTATAATCGAAATAACTATCATAACTCAAGGACCATTGTTGCTATTTCCTCAAACAAAAATCATGTGGACTCGTGCTCAACGCATGGTCAAGCAAACAATTTGTTTTGTCAAATAAGTGTTAAATTTTGCTTGTCCTAACTCCTAACACTATTTTGTACGTCATCTTGACAACTTTTTAGTCTTGTTTGTATATAGGCACTTATGTAGCTACTCGACTTCTCCATCCCTTATTTTCTTTTTAGTTTTGTTTCCCTTTTGTCTTTTTTTTTTTAAAAGAATCTTGTTCGATTTTGTATGGATTTGATAAAATTTGAATTCACATATTGAAGATAAAGAACTTTTAATAATTATAATTTTATATGAAGGATTCAGATTTAAAAATTTTAATTAAAAATAAATGAATATTTATCACTTTACCTGCTTCCCCTTTTATCGTCATCTACTCTCCCCGTCTCAAATTGATTTATGTATTTATACTTTTTCCTTTTTAACATTCTTTCTTTATTTTCTCTTCTTTGTGGTAAACAACAAAAATAAGATGGTAACTGCCTATATCATGTATATCCCATAAACACATGAAAAATCCTTTGCAATTAAATTAGGGCCTTTAAATGGCAATCAATTAATGCTAGCATTTAATAATTAATAGAAATAAATTTGAGTTACAAGAGTTTATTAACTATTATCATTAATGTATGTTTCTCCGTTATATGTGGAAATTATAATACCATTTAACTTATTTTCCTTTTTTTCTTTTTCTTTTAGTTTATATCCTTTTTAATCTCATTTTGTCAATTTATCCTTTTTAATCTCATTTTGTCTGAATTGAACTTGCCATTTTCTACCCCTCTCAAGTTCTATTTCAGTGTCCACCTTGTTATTTTTTTTAAGCAACTCTATATTTTTATTTTTTTAATAACATTCTATGATTATTCTTTGTCATCATTCTTTCAATAATTTACTTTTGACAAATTCTAGAAAATTTGTAGTTAGAGTGCTAGATACTGAAGGTAGTGAAAAATAGATTTTGAATCTCGTTGTCAATTGTCAACTCTGATCATAAATTTATTCTTATCCTACTCGGTAAATAAAAGTCTCTAAGATTACATAAATCTTCAAATAGTACTTGGCATTATATATATCAAGTTTTATCAGTAGCTCCTTGTTGATTTTGAGTTGAAAAAACAAAGAGTAAAGAAGCATTTTTTCTTATTCAACAAAGATGGAAATGTCATCTTTTTCACTTAACTTCACATCAAAAAAAAGATCAAATCTCGAGAGTTTCCTTCAATCGGTGACGCCCATTGTCCCTTCAAAACCTCTACCAAGGGTAACTATCATTTCTTCCTTTATTTTTGGTGTAAAAAAATTTTTGTGCTTTAGTTTATTGAAGTCCGCCATCGTCAATTTTTTTTTTGTGAAGTTTTGAAGTCATTTTATTCATAGAGATATATGATTTATCTAAAATTTATAATTTTGCTTGTTTTCTTAAAAAAGAGTATATACAGAGTTGTTACCAATTATGGGTTGAATCTTGAATTCTTTATTATTTTCTTTTCCTTCTCTTGTGTCTGGTGAATTTTTCGATGCTACAGTCTCATGTCAACATCTTGTTTCTTATCAAAACATCAACATTATTTATTTTCTAAATTTGTAAAGTTGACTCAGATTTTTTTCTATTATAATTATAATCTCTTTAAATTTTTCAAGAATTTTCTATAAATGAATCATTGTGTCTTTCATTTATCAAGGAGAAGGATAGATTGAGGTGACATAGTTTGAACATGTGACATTTTTTAACGAAAGAAGAAGGTGTTATTAAATTGTGTTATATTCTTTTCAGTTGATTTATAATAGTGTTGTTATAGAGAATTTGAGTTTTTGTCCCATTTTCTTGTACATCATTATTTTTTAAATTTGGCATAGTTTTAGGATTATTTTTTTTTTAATTTCATCATTGTATTTCTAATTTCTTATATTCTTTTTATTATTATTTTGATTGAGTGTGCTAATTGATATTGTAGAGTAACATGGATGACCAAAGTAGTATGTGGATTTCAAATGGTGATAAATATTTCAAACTTGGAGATTTGTGGAATTGTTATGAAGAGTGGAGTTCATATGGTGTTGGTGCACCTATTCGTTTGAAAGATGATGATGATGATGAAAATGTTATTCAATATTATTCTCCATACTTATCTGCAATTCAGATTTATACAATCAGGTCACTTTCCTCCCCAATAAGGTATGAATGGAAATATACTTACTTATCTTCTCCTATTTTTCTTCGACTAAAGCAAACACAGAGGTTCCTTTCATAAAAAGTCTAAACCAAGCCTTATGTTTTGCGCCTTTATCATATTTTTGGCAACTTACATTTTATCCTTTTATTCTTTGCATTTTATTTCCTTCCATCAGTTTCTTCCTTCACTATATTTTGTATTTCTAATTTGATTTGTTAAAAAATTTTATTGAACTTTATGTAGTCTTATTTATTAGGAAAAATAGTCAGAGAGATTCTTCAGTTATTTCGATTTGTCAACCCTATCTCTGTACTCTATGAAGTTTCATCCAAACACTTGAATCTATTCAAAATTAATGTTTTAGACACCTTTGATCGGTTACTTGACTTATATGGCATTTTATTTTGATAAGCAAGATAAAGTGCATGATTACACGCCTAAAAGTAAGTGAATATAGTAAGTACATTTTAAAAAAATACTAAAATCATAAGGGGGAAATCACATTAAAAAGGAAAAAATAATTAAACAGATTCTCCACAACTGCACCCGTTGCTTTTTCTTTCTCTCTCCCCCTCTTATCATCCCTTCATCTTCTATTGTGACTCCTCCTTGCTCCCCAAACCCACCCACCCACCCACCTTCCTTTTTTCTTAATCTTTTATTTTTATTGCATTTCACCATCATTCAACCATTACAAAAGGAGATTGATAGCAAAGTATCCAAATCTTTTCTATAACAAATATTCAAGATTGAACAAACAAAAATATACAATTTTTTCCTAAGGAGCAAAGAACTGATATTGGAAGACCGGATTCATTATCATTTATTTAAATTCTTTTTTAGGTCTTCAACAACATTCAATAGTATAGAATTTTTTCAAGTTTCGTACCATTTGTTCTGATTTTTTACATACGTCTCAAGTCAATAATTTTTCTCAATTCCCAACATTACTCATTCCTTACAAATTTGTGTCTCCTTCTTTTTTACATTCCTCTTTACCCCACCTCCCCCTCCCCCGTGGACACTGCCTCCCTAATCATTCATTTTTAATTTCGATATTTAAAAAAAAAGAATTTTTTAGATTTCAAAATTTAGAAAAACTCAAGCTCTTAAATGATAGGTAGAGAAGATTCTTGAAAGGTTGATCATTATGGTGGTATAACATGATAATATTTGGATGGTTAGATAATAAGATTGATGATATGTGACTTAGATGGATTTTATATATGCTTTATGATATAGAATCATGATTTAGTAGAGTGTATAAGCTTTTGCAATTTTATCTATAAAAATTAGAGTTTCAGACCTGACATGTCACAAGAACAATGTTTTTAGATTGTTCGTCTCTTGTAGTGAGTATCTTAAAAGTAGAATAGCATTGCCAGCTCTTCGGATCACTGTGACTTAAAGAGGCCATATTTTGAAGTAATAAAAGAGTGTTCTTAATTAACTTTTTATATTTCCTTGTTCATGTATCCCTTTTTTGTCTTCAAACTAGGTTCATGTTGTTTCATCTTCTTACTCTGCACTTATATTATAATCAATTTTTTTGTCTTGTTTCTCAAGATATTTATTCTCCACATATATAGTCATTAATAATGAGTAGATCATGTCTAATTTTTTATCCAGCTCTCTTTTTCTTTACTATAGGTCTTTTTCTTATTTTTTGGGTAGTGGGTTTTATTCATTTGCATATACCCAAAATCTCTCTCTCTTTGGGCTTTCAGCAGGAGAAATATTTTTTTGTCATGTGTCAAGTATTTTACGCATATTATTATTTCTTCCTATCATATCCCATTCAACCAGATTAGTGATTTAGATTAGAAACTCAATTATTCTTGGGTCTCTTTTTCTTTTTGAGGGACAGGGGTAGATTGAGAACCTTACACCTATTTCAACTAACCTTTGGGTTTATTGATGAAGCATCAGGTTCTTTTCTTCCTTCGCATATTATTTTGTATATGGTTAAGCAAATATCTTCAAAGAATCTAGTACATTAATAATTACAGGAGGCATATATGTGCAGTTTGTTATGAAGAGCCCTTTTCACTCCAGAGATTGCTCTGTTTAGATCCTCTTGAAGCACCATGTTATTTGTATGCAACTATCTTTGGATTATTTTATGCCTATTCTTTTCATCTATAAGGATTTTCTTAGTCAAATTTCTAACTTTTAGGTGAGTTGTTGCAAGTTTTTCTTTCTCACCTTCTAATATGTAGTCTCTTAACTCAGTGAGAAATTCTATTTATTTAGATATTCAACTTCGTGCACCCTTGATCTTCTCTTTGATTTTTATGGTCTGAATCAAGGGTATCTCTTGTGGAGTATGGAGATCTTCATAAGCATCTTTGGACTCAAAGATGTGTACATGATTTTCACCTTCAAATTCTTCATCTGGATTAGCTATTAATGTCAAAACATCCTTTGCGTCTGATTCTTTGTTGCTAGTAGGGATGATATTTTTCCTCGATATCATCATCACATGAAGAATTTTCCATGCTAGTTAATGCCTTATTATCGATATTCACCTACAATAAAGTCATATATTCATATTTTTCACCCATCATAATATTTCTTATTGGAGCATGCTGGTCTTATTATTGGCTGGCCTTTTTGTACGCTAGGAACTGAAACCATTCTTAGTCTTTCAGGGTTCTAGGCCTTTTAAAAAATTTGACTCTAATATTACTTGTAAATTTGATTACACCCTAGGCACTTAAAGAAATAGATTATTAAAGAAGTTATGTAAGAAGTAAATTGCAAAATGACAAATCAATTCAATATTTCACATTCAAAATTCATTGCTTAAGAGAGTCAAAAAGCAGAACTTACCTTACGTAGGATGTTTTTCAATATTTTCTATTGGAATCTATCTCGACTTCAAAATAGGTTTACAACTGCCTTTGAAACACCTAAACAAACTGTTTCCTATAATTTTCTACTCCCTCTTAATTTTTACAACTCTAGTCAATGAAGTCCCTTAAAATAAATAAAATAACATCTACTATAATCTAAAGGAAAATAATAAAGATCATGTCTTGAAACCACGAAAAGAAACTAGCTATTACAAACTAAATAAGGGTATAAATAAAACTTGATAGGAATAAACTCTTTGTTACAACAAGAGATTTTTATTTTTTTACTCTTCGTGCAAAACTAGGAACACAATAAGACTGTGTTTGGGTGTGGTCAAACTCCAAAGTTTGGTTAATGTGTTGTTTATATAGGAGTAAGTTTCCACCTTATAGTTATCCAATCCAAGTTGAATGTGATTCAGGCCCTGTTAAGAATTTCAATCCTAATTTGACATGTTCTGTCTTTTGTTAATGCACATTGAGATTCTTTGTCTCCTTGTTTAAAACACTAATTTCATGTGCAAATTACGGTAACCTTTCATGTATAGGTTTTTAGTTACTTGTTCAAATTGTAATTCTCTCATATGACAAGTCTAACAAGAAACCTTGTACACATATAAATAACCTCAATCTTTTATCTTTAAGAAATTCTTTCTCTACTAATAGGAACAAGTACTCAAATAAGTTCCTTTGATAGTGATTCTTGTATATTCATTTTTTCTTAGAGATTCATGAGGACCTAATTCTTGATACTTCAGTCTTCACTTTTCAATATATGAATATTACTTGTACATAATTTATCAACCAAAATTTTAATGTAGCTTCTCAAGATCTTGAATGCACATCTAGAGATCATCTGTTTAAACAAAATCTACTGGTAATAACGCTCATTTAAGTTGCAAGTTAATTCTTACATGTACTCCATTAAGAGAATCCCTCAACGATACAAAGATGAATAGAAAAACTTTAATAGTTTCCCCTCTTTCATTGAATAGCCAATTGTTAATGTTATTTTATTTATACAATTATTTCTGTAAGAGATCAACAAAAAATAAACACGAGAGATTGATAAATAAACAAATAATATTTTTGTCATTTTTTTCTATTAAAAGTATGATTATCACACGAGATCATTTAGTTTCCTCCTAGCAAACTATTAAGTAAATGCTTCTTGCTCTCTTTCTTTTCCTCTTTTCTTTTTCCTCGACACCATTTTAATTTTCACTCCTTTACTATGCTTGGTTGACTTTCTTCTTCTTTTTTTCAACGTTGGAAAGTGTATGACTTGATTTTGCCTGGCCTATTGATAATACTCACCGATACCATCGGAATTGGTAGATGACGATCATTGTTAATAGCTCAACCTATATTGTGGTCGAATTCACAAGGAGCAAAATTAGAATTATAGTCCTATGGGTGTTAAATGGTACTAATAAGCTGCCCAAAATGTGAATAAAATAAAATGTATAAATAAAAAATTGGGGGGGAGGGGAGGGGGCTGGTTTGGCAAGTTTTTGTCAACAACAACTCAAGTCAACAAAGTAAACAACAATTGTGATTTAAATTCAATATGAGGAGAATCTTGGGATCATGTCTACCTAAGGGTAAGTTATGCATGGGTGCATGAAGATTTAATGTATATGCTTGCGATCAATAATATGGTAGGCTAGGTCTAAGATCCTTGAGGCTAGTTTATCAACAAAACCTCAAGAATTTCACTCGTTGACCCTTTCGAATACCTAACAAGTGTGTCAATTTTAACCACCTATTACATTAATTGCGCATTCCTATTTCTAGGAAGATTCCCAAGATATAATCAACTTATTAATTACCCTTATATCTAAGATAGTGAAAATTAGCAAACTACCTCTATTAATTGTCTACTATCGCCTTGTCACCCACATCTCTCCTTCAAGGATGATATGGATTCCAAAAGTTCACTCAAACCCCTCTTTCAAGGATGGTTTGAGCTTTCAAGGGTTTGGAATTTTCATCCACAAATTCATTTTGGGTATTTGAGGATTTCACCCACAAATTCTAACTAATTTAATCAAGCAATGGCAAATCCCATCATCAACAAACTAGCATATACATAAATACATCACAACCCATACATAATTGCACCTTAGTTAAACATAATCTCAAGACAATGAAGTTTAGCTACTCATGAAGAAAAGACAGAAAAATCTAGCATAAGAATTGTTCAAAGCATCCATTCTTCAATTATGCTAAATTTAAAGTCTTCAAATCAAAATATAAAATGTTCCTAAATTAGGATTTAAACTTCAAATTCAAAATGTTGCAAGAGTGTAGGATACCCAAAAGAGAAAGGATTTTAGCTTTTAAAAGGAATTGGGTTCGACTGCATGAATTTATAAAACTGCCCCTGGGTACATTTCTCACTTATCCACGATCCTTGTATCTTGTCCGATATCGTGGCACTTTGACCTGCTTGACTGACTGTAATCGTGGTAACTGAGGCTTGTTCCTACTTTAGGTCTTTCAGTTGCACTTCTATCCCCTTTTTGGTCCTTTTTAGCTCAAATCCACATCTTTCATCTCCTAACCTGTATGCCTACAGAATGTGAAAATTAGTGCATTTAATTACCAATTTGTCTCACTTATACATTCATATCATAGTAGTCTGAACGATTATTGAGCGCAGTTGATTGATAAATTCACCACTCATCAACACCCCCAACTTAAAACATTTTTTATCCTCAAGCAACACTACTTCTTACCATGAGACAATCCATATGTATGGACAAATCATATGACCCAATGATCACCATGAATTTAACTTGATTACTACCACAAATAGCTCTTCAAACATGGGTAAAGCTACTTTTACGATAGCCCTCAATATAAAATATGATTTTCAAGGATACAAAATACTTCAAAGAGCAACCATGCAACAATCACTATTACTCTAGAAGTGACTCACCTTTTGACCTCAGCTACATTATACTCTTTTTGCCTCATTTCTTGAGAGATAATAATATCACCCACCTCAACTTGTTTACACGCTTCCTCACAAGAAGGAAAATTTCACACGCTAAGTTATCAAATATGAAATAAAGGATTTAAGTGCAAAACTCTCTCTCCCAAGGACTCTGTATACTAACAAGTACCATACCATAGGCTTTTCTCTTTTTTCAATCGCCACTACAATGAATACACTTGGTTGGAGATCTCAAAGGGATTTTTGAGCTTGTAATGTAGGTTTCGGGTAGGGTAGGATAACATTTAGGAGCAACATGGCTATTCCCTTCTTGAAGATCTACATCACACTATTCTATCCAACTTTTGATCATAGGCCACTTCTTTTATTTTCACTCTTTTCATATGTGCCTACTTTTATTTCCTTGGCTCATCCATTTTCTTTTTATTTCTTTTTCTTGCAGATTTTGTGCTTTTCTTTCCTTTGTTGGATCCTTTCTTTTTCTTATTCATTCGCTCTCAATGCTTAATCTCTTAGGCACTCACTTATAACTTTGTCAACCAAATTTACCTCTTCCAATCTTCAACACCCCTAACTTAGGTTTTTAGCCTCAAGGTGCATTTTAAAGTTCAAGGAGGATAGGGTTCAAAAGAGGGATAAGACTTTAAAGGCTCACAACTTGTAATGTATTTTCCAAAGACAGGTCCAAAGGCTCAAATTGGGTGACTAGGGATAATATCTATGCAAGCGTAGGCTTTTTAGGCTAAAGTGGACTTCCAATGTTACAAAGATGGCCTAGGATCATCTCACCAACCAAGTACAATCAAAATTAGCCTTGAGAGATAAATGGAGCAAGTTCTAGATAGTACAAGTACACATGAGATTTGGACAAACAAGCACACCACACATGGCATGCAAATTCTCCAAGGAGACTAAATTGTCTATCCCACTAAGGACAAAAATAGAGTATCTATCAATTTTCACAGGCCAAAATTTTTGGAGTCACAAAAAGAAAAAAAGTATTCTTACAAGGTCGCTAACGTCCATGCCCTTGATTTTTTTTTTTGAAATATTTTGGACGGGGTGGGAGGGGATGTTTGCTTTGCATTTGCACCACGCATAATTTGTTAATTATGGCACCAACCCAAGCCCTTGTCTCACATTTTGGCTTTCATACGGGCAAACCATATGTCTACTCAGACTTCACCATAGGCATAAATGGTATTCCAAATCCAAAATGCCACAGGTACTTAGACTTCCATTGTATTTGTGACCTCGATGCCACGGGCACTCAGACTTCCCCTGCATCCATGGCTCAAAAACCACCCAATTACGATGTTGTTTCCCTTAAAAATGTCATCACTTAGTCTATCATAGGGAAAATCTTGTCCAATATTGCCATACACAAAACAAAGATAAAGTAAAAAGTCTAAAAAAAAATGACTAATCTATGCAAATATGGGCACCATCAGAGTGTCGAATTATTACAACCCAAATAAAAAATAAAAATCACCTAAAAGGACATAAAATATCCAGAAATATCAATAATACAGGACCAAATAAATAAATGCACAGACAAGCACCCCCAACTAAAAAGCTTGCAGTGTCCTTACTGCATAATAATAAAGCATAAGAAGGGATAAGGGTGCTCCTTGAAATTGCATCAAGAGTTGCTTTCGCCCTCAAACTCCATATCATCATCTGCATCCTCAGACTCTAATACTTTCTCCAAGCATATTTCTCTTTCTGAAAATATATTTGTTCTAAGAAGATCACCATAATATTGAGTGTGGCACTGGGGGGTCATGAATCAGACTTAGTCGTACTCTTCCATGAGGTAATCCTGAAAAACATAAAGACAACACAACTACATTAATCATCAATATTTTCATATATAAACTATGATATATTGTCCAATAAAACTCATGAGATGGGTATTAGGTGTGGCTTGGATAAGAGTTTGGAGTGCAGAATTTATGACCCAGGCAAAAAAGCAGCTTCAGTTAGCACAATCGAGGGCCATAGAGTCGCGATCGCAGTACCTGAGACCAATTTTAAGCCAAAATTCCAAATGTCTAAGAATTCAAATTTCAGGACAAAACATGTTCTACAACAAGAATTTGTGCTAAAAGCATTGAACATGGTTACTAGATACTTGATTATGCCCTTATAATGTAAAAACCACTAGTGAAGACTCATTTGGGCATTTGATTGAGCACTTGATGTGCACCCTTCATTGTACTTAATTTCACACACAACTTGGGTACTCAAGACTTCCCCACGCGTGTGCACACCATATTCTAGTGGCTAACAACCACACAAGTTAATTTCACCATATATTTAGAAATGAAAATCATAGATTTAAGCCCTCCCTATAACATGCATTCCATGGCCTATTTCCAACAATTAAAGCATGGATTCGAAGCACTTACTGGAGGAATGCAAGGATGCTTTTAGAATGAATAAAATTTGGACAGGAATGGGTCCAATTTGATTAAAAAATTGAGAAGAGAGTGTGATGAAAATAGGAGATTCGGATGGTCATATAACTGATTTGACCACGATCGTGGTCAGGGGTTCATAATCGCAGACACGCGGGTGACCGCGATAGCGACCAAGGTCCCACGATTGTGGTAACTAAGGACATTTCTGTACCTCTGTTTTCCCTTGTTCAGCTAATTACTCAATCTTGGCACACTTTCCCCTGTTCAATCCAACATGCAAAAATTTCATATTTTCCCCTTCACAAACTCATTCAACATACTCCATAGTACCACAAATGCATGGATTAATCAAATGACAAAATAAAAATCTACCCTAAGAGATTAAAAATAAAGGATACGGCCACTTTCATGGCATTTTGGTCCATCTCACAATCTAATACCACAAAATCCATTGAAAGTATGAATTTATCCACTTTCACCAATACATGGAACAAAACACCAAATGGTTTCTTTATGGATCGATCCGCCATCAAGAGCTTCATCGATGTCTGAGTAGAGGTAATCAATCCAAGCCTCCGATATATTGAAAAGGGCATGAGATTAATACTTTCACCAAGATCACATAAAGCTTTTTTAAACTTATGTGTCTTGATGGTGCATGGAATGAAAAAGGCCCCGGGGTTCTCTTTCTTTTCCGTCATTTCACTACTCATGATAGCACTACACCCATGGGTGACTTAAATGGCATCACCTTCAACAAGCTTCTTCTTTGACATAAATTTCTTCATAAGCTTCCCCGGAATTTCTTGCATCGCCTTAAGCAACAAAATATTGATAAAGAGGTTACTAAGCTTGGCTATGAATTTCTAAAGCATATCACTCTCCTCTTTATTCTTAAGCCTTTATAAAAGTGGAAGAGGTATTTGAACGGTGGTCAATGCATCACTTTGTGGCTTGTCATTTTCTACTTTCATCGATTCTTTTTCATCCCCTTCTTCTTGAGATTTCAGGATTTCTTCTCGTGGCTCAACCACAACCCTTTTTCATATTCATTTGCTCAACTTTGAGTTCTTTTGCACCAATATTTTCTCCTCCGACTTCCTTCAAATGTTAACTAAGAGTCTTCCCACTCCTAGTGACTGTTACCAACACTTGAGCTTTATTTTTTGGGTTCACAATAGTGTCACTAAGAAGACACCCCTTTAGTCTTGCATTCAATTGAGTGAAGATTTACCCGATTTGCATTTCTAATTATTTGATATAAGCAGAGTGGGACACAACTGTTTGGTTGAATTGCAAAAAATTGCCTTTTAATTCACAGACCATTTTGTCCGTACCCTCCACTTTCATTAAAATTCTTGCCAAGACATCTTTGGTTTTGTATTTATCAGGATCAATGGAGCTACCTTCTTTTTTCTTTCCTTTCGTTCCGATCTTGGTTCTCACCTTGTCTTTGATAGGTGGGCCAGGAAACCCCCAAATAATTGGCCAAATACTAAATCTCCTCATCAAGATTCTTGACATCTTCATCATCATAGGCCTTGGATGCCACGGAATTCACCGCCTTTGTGGGTGTACCCATAACATGTTTCATCAAAAACTCTAATTGAGTCATCATTTTTGCCATATTCTCTATTTTCTCCTCATCTCTCTTTCTTTATTCCTTGTCAACCAAGGAGTTAGTAGGAGATCCTTTTGGTACCTCAGAATCCAAGGTATGCCACCCCCGATTTTGCTTGGTAACTTCCTCAAGAAAATTTGTAGCCACTTGATAAGTCAACCTCACTAGAGAGCCCCATGCCGCATTGTCTACTACAGTTTTGTTAAGAGGATCAAGATCCTGGTTGAATATTTGAAGAAGCATCTTCTCTGGGACCTCGTGGTTGGGATATTGCATGAGTTTTTCGTTGAATCTTTCCCACACTTCGTACAAGGGTTCTCCATTGAATTACCTAAAGTTGATGATCTCATCATGCAATTAGAGCATTTTAGAGGGTGGGAAATACCGGTTAATAAAGGCCACGATAAGTTCATTCTACGAAGTAATCGAGCCAGCCGAAGGAGAGCGAAGCCATAATACCACCTCCCCTATCAGCTCATCCGAAACTAGAGCTAGAAACGCTTTATTTCGTTTCGTTCCCGTTCTTCATTTCCTTCTTCTCGAATCCAAGGGGGACTTCTCATATACCACCTTGGGACTAGATAGCCATAAATGGAAAGCAGATGAAGCGAGAGAAAACGGGAAAAGGCGCAAACGAATGGACTCTTAGGTTATGTTCGCAATATCAAAGGGTGCTCATACTTCCACGAAGTTCTTCAAATAGAAGTTGGGGTCCTCATAAGCTTGCCCACTAAAAAGCCCTTTCATTTGTAGCATAAGCAATATAATGCTCATGACATTAAAGACACAGTTTCTATGAGTAGGACAGATACGGATGGCACTTGAATGTCCAACTTCATTGAGTTGCTCTTCGTTATCAAGAGGACTATTGAAGGATCTGGAAACACTTGCATTGTCAGTCATAATTTCGTGAACACTATGGGAATCACCTAAAACGGGGAAACAAAAACAATAATCAAAATAAATAAAAAAATAACTACAGGTGTACTCAAAGTAACATTAAACACTGCACAAGTAAAAACTAAATTTCACTTCCCGACAATGACGCTAATTTGATAAGTTCACCTATACCATCAAAATTGGTAGAGAACGATCGTTGCCAATAGCTCAACTTATGTTGAGGTCAAATCCACGAGAAGCGAAATTAGAATTCTAGTCCTATAGGTGTTAAATGGTACTAATAAGCTACACGCAATGTGAATAAAATAAAACACATAAATAAAAATTGGGAGGGGGTGCTGGCAAGTATTTGTCAATAAGAACTCAAGTCAACAAAGTGAACAACAACTATGATTTAAATTCGATATGAGGAGAATCTTGGGACTATGTCTACCTAAGGGCAAGTTATGCATGGGTGCATGAAGATTTATTGTATATGCTAGTTATCAATAGTATGGTAGGCTAGGTCTAAGATCCTTGAGGCTACTTTATCAGCAGAACCTCAAGAATTTCACTCGTTGGCCCTTTCGGGTACCTAACAAGTGTGTCAATTTCAATCACTTATTACCTCAATTGGGTATCCCTATTTCTAGGAGATTCCTAAGATATAGTCAACTTCTTAATCACGCTTATATCTAAGATGGTGAAAATTAGAAAACTACATTCATTAATTATCTCTTATCGTCTTGTCACCTATATCCCTCTTTCAAGGATAATATGGGTTCCAAAAGATCACCCAAACCGCTCTTTCAAGGATGGTTTGAGCTTTCAAGAGTTTGGGGTTTTCACCCACAAACCTATTTTGGGTATTTGAGGTTTTCACCCACAAATTCCAACTAATTTAATCAAGCAGTAGCAAAACCCATCATCAACAAACTAGCATATACACAAATGCATCACAACCCATACACAATTGCACCTTAGTTCAACATAATCCCAAGACAATGAAAGTTTAGCTACTAATGAAGAAAAGAGAGAAAAATTTACCATAAGGATTGTTCAAAGAATTCATTCTTCAATTATGCTAAATTCAAAGTCTCCAAATCAAAATACAAAATGTTGCCCAAATTAGGATTTAAACTTCAAATTTCAAATGTTGCAAGAGTGTAGAATGCCCAAAAGAGAAGGGTTTTAGATTTTCAAAGAAATTGGGTTCAATTGCATGAATTTAAAAAACTACCCCTAGGTATATTTCCCGCTCGCGGCTACCGCAACGGCAAGGACATCGCGATCGTGGCACTTTGACCTGCTTGACTGACCGGGTTGCAGCCCACGCACCGCGATCGCGGTAACTGAGGCTTGTTCCTGCTTCAGGTCTTTCAGTTGTACTTTTGTCTCCTTTTTGGTCCTTTTCAACTCAAATCCACATCTTTCATTCTCCTAACCTCTATGCTACAAAATATGAAAATTAGTGCATTTAATCACCAATTTATCTCACTTATACATTCAAATTATAGTAGTGTGCATGATTGTTGAGTGCAATTGAGTGGTGAATTCACCACTGATCTCCTATCACCATACACCATAGTCCATTCCACTTTTTTGTCTATTTTGTTATCGACTGAAAAAATAAACATTTAATTTACCTCTTTTTAAGTTTTAGATGTATCGTGAACTAACATTTAAATAATTAGTTGACTTTGGCCTAAGGTCTATTTTTCTTTTTGATTACAATTTTAAGTAAAACTTATACATGTAAAATTACCATAGACCGTAAATTCTGTTAATGTACATTTGAAATTTCTGAAAATTATAACTAAAGAAAAATTATTGTTTGACTTTTCAACATGATCCATACTGCCCAATAAGTTTTTGTCAAATCTTTAAAAAAATATATATATAACATACACACAAAATTTATTTACGAACCAAAAAGCAAAATAAAATTATGAATTAAAACTTCATAAACTAAAAATTTTGACTCTCACTCGCTTTTTAAATAAATATGGCGGAAAGAGATGTACAATAAAGATATGCCAACACAATTAGTGACTCGGAAAAAACATGCGAACAAAATTAATGTAGGAAGTGTGTAAAAAGAAAACGGATAATTGAAAATGCGGATTTATGCGGAAAGAAGAATGGATTATTTAGGCTTTTTCTATTTTTGGATCGTTGGTCGAAATTAAATGCATGTGCTCGTTCAAAGTATTAGAAAATAGTGACAGAAAAAATGATTGTGTAAGTTTAAGAACAGTGAAACTTTAGCAGAATCACTATTGAAGAAAAACTTCAAGTCGAACTACTTCACTAGGAAACAAAGTCAAATTTCTTATGAACTAGATATCCTACTATTCTGTGTATTTAATATTATTAAAATTCTTGAGAAAAATAATTCTCAGATTGTAGGAAGAATGCACGTTCTGCATCTTTTTGAAGAACAGAAGAAGAGATTATTGTATCCTCATTTTCTCGGTAATAACCATAGAAGTTACAAAGTGTGGGGTAACTTCTTTGTAGGTTCTTTATTTTTTACTAATCTTATCTCTTGTAAACGTTTCAGGTCAGTACACAACCTAGACAGAAAATCTAATAACTCCCACTTCGCTTGTGATGGCTAGACACAAAAACAATATCATATCAATAATACATGTAATACGTATAGACAAATATTTTATGTGACCTGTGAGCACAAATAGTCGTATTGTTAAGGTTTTATAAGATCTCCATGTAGGAATTCAATTAGATAAAGGAAATAATTCACTACTAACATGATAATCTTATAACTCAGCAATACTCCATACGTTATTTACTACTTCTGTAGCTAGTAATCTGATGCCTCATCCTTTAAAGAGGTGAATTTGAGTTTATATTTAACTTTATATTCACAATTATACTTGATACCTTTACGGTGAGTATGAAGGTCAGCATGCGTATACAAATTAAATTATTGATTTTAATTATCCTCCCTTTTTACTAGAATCTATCCATTCTAAATCAACTTCTTTCCTAGATGTTTACTGCATTGTCAAATCACTGATGACTTTAGTGACATGCTAAAATAGCAACATTGATTAAAACTTCAAAAAATAGTTAAAGCTCAAAGGATATTTCAATAAAAAGATAATATAATTTTTTGGCATCTCACATGATGAAGAAGCAGTGATCTATTCTTTCATTAATCCACCGATCTCTAAGCACATGTGGTATGAATCAAGTGTTATGGTGATAAGAATCGTGTTATTTGAATAAATAAGAAAACAATGTGAAAGCGAAAATACTAGGATTAAAGACAAGAACTAAAAGATATATAAAATTCGAGAATAAAATCTCCAAATTTCAAGATAAATGCTAAGAATCCTAATTAATTTTAGTATTCAAAATTAGCGGATTGAGACTAATTCAAGAACTTAGATTAGAAGTGATCTAGAATCCAATTTTAAAGAAACTAAAGACAACAATTAGTATAAGGCTAATCACCTTCTTTAATTAACTTTAACAGAAACCAAAGATATCAAGTTAAAAATTAATCTTACCTCCTAAAAAATCATTCTTATTAGGTTGCAAATAAATTCATAGTCACCACACTCACCTTGTAAAGAAGAGAAACTTCTCAAATAATATTTATCATAATGTTGTCTAATTGAAAATAACAAAATTCATCCCTATATAGAGAGAGAAAAAACCTATCCCAAATATCATGGGATTCTAATTCTACTTTTATGAAAATAAATAAATTTAGAAAACTTTAAACAAGGAAACTTTAAATTAGAAAACCTTTAAACTAGGAAATATTAAACTAGATAACTTTTAAACTAGAAAACTTTAAATTAGGAAAACAAAAGTTTTCGAATTTAATCAAAATTCATATGGGCCCAATCTTCTTCGTTTGGGCTTGGACTTTTGAATCATAAAATATGTGTATCACTTAGCCCATGCTTCTCCATAATTCTTGGATTCATTCTGGGTCTCTTCTTCCATCATAAGCATTTTCTTGATTCACGTAAAAGCTCATTAATCTTAATGCAAGTGGGTTAGCGTGGATACTATCATTTCCTTCTTTTTGAAAATAATTAGTCCTCGAATTAAAATTCCACAAAATCAAGAAGACGTACAATAGTAAATAACGTCCACTACTTGAAAACAACAATTATAGGGAAAAAAATAAGATAGTGACCATGCGTCTACTTAACCCAATTAATCCTTGCATGTATAAATACACCTTAATAAAACATGCGGAAATCATCATCCCAATAGAAAATGTTCTTTCTTGTATGAACACAACAAAATTCATATATAGATGATGTAGAAAATGATATGGGCCTCTCCAATTTAACTCTATCAACAAAGTACTCCAATGGACTTGTCAAAGACGACGTAAGCTCCATGCAATATGTATCAAATTGAACACTTTTATAATATAGCCAACCATCCTCAATTACACTTTTCAAAAAGTTTTCCACATAAAACCTATTTACATCAACATATGAGTTTTTAAAAAGGTTAGAATAATCTTTCAATCAAAATACAATCTCCATTAAATTTTATGTGGTCGCTCAAACTCACTAACAAGGAATCGTGAATAGGTTCAACAAAGGATATTTAATCACTAGTATCATAATAGTCATGTACTTCCTCATTATTAGTAACAAACACCTTTTTAATCGTACAATCATCAAGACATAAAGAATTATGACTCATCATACAAAGCGAATCATATTTCAATAAATCATCACACAAAAACTTATTTGACACAAGAATAAGAAAGAAAGAATTATCAAACTCATTCCAAACTTCTTCCTATAAACACCACCCCTCTTCTCAACAAGTAGGAATTCATATTCAACTTTGTCATATTCATATTCAACTTTGTCATACTCAATTTTAAAAGGCAACAAATTAATCATATGGTTGAACTTGTAGGTTGTAATTAATGACTTATTATAGAGAAAAATATAATCATCATTCTCAAACATAATAAATTCACCAGCATAAGAATTAAGAGTGTAATTCATCAACTTCAAAAAGACCTTAAGTGTTCTAGAAATTCCAAGAATATGGATAAACCAATCATCATACCGTACTTGATCTTATGTAGTAAAAGAATAATATCATCTCATTTTTCTTGTTCATTGGCGTTGGATCTACATTTACCTTGTTGGACTTTTTATCATGAATCTTATCTTATACAAGTTCAAAATACTTCTTTTTACTTATATCCTTCTCGTGAATAGATACTTTCTCAATGATACATGTAGTTTCAACCACCTTGGTATTAAGTTCATCCAATAAAGCATTTTCAATGCAAACTTTTTCATAAGTACCTACAAGAGAGAGTCAAAACAACTAGAAAAAGAAATTGGAATGTTAGAGTAGGTATAAGAAATAACCTTACTCAAACTCACTTGTAGTTCTCTCTCTTCCTCACGATCATCCCTCTTTTTTTTACTCTCATAATCATATCTCTTCTCTTTTTACTTGATCTCACTTGACATCTCATTCTCTCCGCACAATATAACCTCTTCATTTTTCTTTCTTCAGATGTCAACATGCACTCTCTTACTCATCATATTTTTTTCTCTCTAAAAAATTTTCACTGCTTCTTTCATACTTTTCTGATCTTCATAAACTTGAGATAGAGTTAAGGTACAAGTTTATATTTTCTTTTGTTTAGTTCAAGAGAAACTTTATTCTTTCCCCTATCATAAATTGCATTCCTATTAAATTGTCATGAACGTACAAGAATGATATGACAATCTTGCATTGCAATTACATCATACCATTATCTGAGTATCTTTCAATGGAGAAAGAAATCATGAATTGCTTAGTCGCCTTAAGTTCACCAAAATCATTCAACCATTGTCGCTTATAAAGAACAGTATGTTTGATGCATGTAAGTTCCAACTTCTTCATCATGTATGAACTTATCACATTAGCACCACTTTCAAAATCAATAATCATAGAGAAAATATTATCCTTTACTCCATCACCTTGTATGAAAATACTTCTTCTCAAATCAATTATATTAATCGGGTTAGGTGGATTTTGGGTGACCTTTAATATATTGAGTCGGACGAAAATTCTTTCAAGTGTCTTGACTATGTCGTAGTTTTGAGTTCCAGCATCAGAATCCTTTACTACTTGAGTCATCCCCAAAAAGAAAAAATAATTTCTTAATTTGACTTTTTTTTTCTCTATTGATCTTGCCCCTCTTGCCTGTTTTCGCTTAAATTACAATCTTTGGTTGATTCCTTTAGAATTTATATATTAATCCTACTAGTAGCAATCCTTTTAGAAGTAAGATGTAAAGAGAGAAAAAAACTACCAACTCCAAGACTAATTGGGTTTGTGAGACAAGAAAAAGATAAACTTATGCAAAAAAAACTGGAAAAAAAAAACTAAATTTTTCTTATTCTTGGTATTCCTTCTTGATGTTGAAAAAATAAGAAAGACTCTTAATTTGCAAGTGTTTTACCCTTTTTAAATTTGGATATGTATTTTAATAATAAAAAAATTAGCTTTTTTTGAAATTTCAAGTTTAACCAAAAAAATTAAAATAAAAAGAATTAACTTTTTTTAAACTATCAAGATTATCAAGAACAAAACCTTAATAGAATCGCTCTAATTCGACTTACAAGAATCAGGTTGCTTGAATAAACAAGAAAACAGTGTGGAAGCAAAAATACTAAGATTAAAGACAGGAATTGAAAGATTTGTAAAATTCGAGAATAAAATTTTCAATTTCAAAATAAGTGTTAAGAACCCTAATTGATCTTAGTATTCAAAATTAGCAGATTAAAACTAATTATGATACTAATAGAGTCAATTCAAGAACTTAGATCAAAAGTGATTTAGACCTCTATTTTGATTAAACTAAAGACAAAAACTAATATAAGACTAATCACCTTCTTTACCTCCTGAAGAATCATTCTTATAAGGTTGCAAGATAAAATCATAGTCATCACACACAAAGGTGTAAAGAAGAAAAACCTCTCAAATAATATTATTCATCATATTGTCTAATTGAAAATACAAAATTTCATCCTTATATATAGAGAAAAACTTATCTCAAATAGTATGGGATTCGAATTCTACTTTTACGAAAATAAATAAATCTAGGAAACTTTAAACTAGAAAATATTTAAACTAGGAAACATGAAACTATGTAACTTTTAAATTAGGAAAATAAAAATTCTGAATTTAATCAAAGTTCATATGGGCCCAATCTTCTTTGTTTGAGCTTGGACATTTGAATCATGAAATATGTGTAACACTTAGCCAGTGCTTCTCCATAATTCTTGAACTCTTTTTTGGATTCTTCTTCCATTATAAGCATCTTCTTGATTCACATAAAAGTCCATTAATCTTAATGCAAGTGGGCAAACTTGGATGTTATCATATAGTGTTCTCACCTCGCAATGGTACATATATCTCATTTTTTCACTCATTCAACACCGAATAGATCTTAATCCAGACACCTCTAGATATCTAAGTTTCTCTCTTTAATGATCCTCCAACTCACCTTCTTCGGTAAACTCACATTTGGCTTACAAAACAAGTCATAAAATCGTTGTGGAACTCATCTCTTCTTGTTCCTTAGTGTAAAAGGTGATAGCCCGTGTGAGAGAGTCAATCTGATGATTTGTTCGACACACTTTATCAATTAAAATACATCATTATATGCATAAGAGATATGAGCATACATTCAAAAGTCAGATATTGATGTGAATGTTATAACAATCAAGTCATTTTACAATATAAAAATATGATCATATCCTATGAAAAACTTGAGTCATAACATGTTTCTCAAACAAGTCTCTAGATATTGCTTTTGTAAAAGGATCAACAATCATTTCTCGCGTACGAATTTATTATAAATTTATGTCTCCACTTTTTATTATGTCTTTCATAAAGTTATATTTAATGTCAATGTATTTGATCTTGTTGCGGATACTAAGGATCCTTTGTCTATGAGATAACTGCTTGACTGTCACAATATAAAATCACGAGATCCTAAAAATCTTGCAATATTCAAATGCTCAAAAAATCTTGTCAACCAAGGACTAACAGAATTTCATTGAAGACTTGCTTCAAGTCTTATCCAAGTTTCACTAGGAAATAAAGTCAAATTTCTCACAAACTAGATATCCTATTATTGTCTGTTTATGAATTCTTAAAGCTATTGAGAAAAGAAATTGCATATTGTTAGAAGAAAGCGTGTTTTGTATCTTTTTAAAGAAGAGATGTTACTGTATCCCCCACTTTCATGTTAATAACCGCAAAGATTATTAAGTGTAGGGTAATTTTTCTATAGATTTTTTTCTTTTAACCTTCTAAACTCATCTCTCCTAGATAATAGGGTCGGGTAAATCTAAATGGAGCGACCCAAAACCTAGACGGAAAATCCTACACAAATTAACAATACTGATTGTGTACATAATATGCCTATTTACATATATAAGATTTTCATTATTACTTTATTAGGATACCAACTTGAACAAATTTTTGAAGTAAATGATGATCCCTTTATGTGTTGTGTAGAAACTCATCTTCTGGAAGTCATGATGTCGATTTCGAGATGGAATCTTGGAGTGATGCAAGTGAAAGTAGTGGGAAGCTGTCGAGATCTTTAAGTAACAACTCTGTTTCTGCAGATTCATCTTTTGAGTCGGGGGCTTCAAGAGATCGCCTCGGCTGTCTCTATTTTCAGTATTCTGAGACATGCTCTCCTTTCTGGAGAATTCCCTTTTCAGATAAGGTACCACATTTAATCTGATGCTCTAATTATTCTTGCTGTGGAAGATGTGGAGGGAGGGCATAAATGGGTTGAGAGTGTTGATTCATTTCACTGAAATGTCAATGTCATGTGAGATTGGGTGTTCACCTTGGACATCCCTAATCGAGGAGGGGTACATTTGAGCTACTTGAGTAATGAGGGCGCATGGTTGGTATTAAAAGTATAAAAAAGGAGAAAATTGATCCTTTCCGCAGAGTAAAGGATTCAGATTTGACTCCATTTCCCTTTAAGTTATCTAATTTTCAAGGAGAACAAAACTCAGGACTGCCAAATGGCCAACCCTAAAAGAGACATTGCTCTTTTTATATAAAAAAAAAAGCTGCTAGCTAGGTTAATCATTTCGTCCATATACTTAGATTTGGTGAGAAAGTTATCCAATAATTGTGTTGATGAAAGATAATCATATATAATTTAGACACTTATGTTAAACAGGATTTTGATCAACAGTATTATGTCACAACTTTTTATGAAGCTAATATATGTTTGGGCTGCTATAGATCATTGAATTTGCTCAGAACTTTCCTGGACTCGTGACGCTGAAGAGCACTGACTTGTCTGCTGCAAGTTGGATGGCTGTTGCTTGGTACATATATATTGATCTTCTTAGTCTTCATGTTTTCCCTTTGACAACTCTAGTGAAAGATGACAGAAATGTTCTCTCTCTCTCATGTTTAGTCAGTTTATTTACATATCTAAGTTAATTGCTTTACCTCATTATTAGGTATCCAATCTACCATGTTCCAATGAAAGGAATTACTAAAAATGTTTCAACAAGCTTCCTTACTTACCATACATTGTCATCATCTTTCCAAGGTACGTGTCTTAATCAGTTGAAGCGTTCCTTAATTACCGTTTTTCTCTAAGGTTACCAATCAATATTCACTTGAGCCGAGGGTCCTTTGAAAACAGACTCTCTACCTCCACGATGTAGGAATAAGGTCTGCGTACACTATGTGGGACTTCACTGAATATGTTGTTGTACCAATCAACATTCATTCATCATGCATATATTTGCCTTTTCAGCGACCTGATTGTATAAATATCTTTTACATCATCACTATCACTCTTACTTTAACATTTTTCTATAGTTGCCTTTATGTTGATCACCTTACCTTTATCACTGTTGTAATTATAACTAAAGTTCCCAAAGTATCTTTTGTTATTCCAAATTTGTAAGGAATGAACTAGTGAAATCTTCAGTTCCACCTACTTGACTAAGTGAGTAGCCTTTCGTTTTCAGATGCTGTAGAAGAGAAAATTGATGGAGAAAGGAAGGGCGGGAGCGGAATTCGTCTTAGTCCGTTCGGGTTAGCTGCATACAGGATGCAAAATGATCTATGGCTAAACACTAATACACCAAAGGACTATGAAACACTGATTGATCTTCAGAGTGCTGCCGATTCATGGCTGAAGCAGCTTTCCTACAGTCACCATGACTTTAATTTCTTCACCGCACATTCTAACATGGAGCCTGCAGGTTACTCATTGTGAACTCATTCACAACCTCCACCGCCATCGTTCTTGTTATGTTTTTTAGATAGTTTTCTCCAAGAAACTGAAAAATTGGTGTACCCTCTTTCTTAAGTATTATCTAGTTTTCTAGAGGAAACTGAAACTGATATACCCTCTTTCTTATGTATTATCTAGTTTTCTCGAGGAAACTGAAACTGATATACCCTCTTTCAACTCATTTGATGGCGGAAAATTGTTAGATTGTATAAGACATATTTCCTTTGTGAATTAAGGAATTGGGAGAATTTCAGTCTTATACCAAAACAGCTCTAGAGTTGGTAAACATTTCATGCAGCTCGATAATTTAACAAGAACTAAAACTTTGGGCCTAGGCCTTCAACCAACCAGTTTAAGCTTGGGCATTTGCTCAACACTCTGCACAGTTGCTATCATTGCAATCTCTCAACAAGTTGCCACATGTTTCCTTATGTTGACGTACAAACCGCAATAAATTAAGTCCAAAGTTGTATACACTTCAATCTTCTTTTTCCCTAACCATGGTGTCCGAGTTAGTTTCACGCATCTCAATTAATTCCACAGATGATCTATCAATGCATCAGGTACCTCTGACCACCAAGGCTAGTACAGACAAGAAGAAATCACCTTATATTTTTGTCTATGTTGGAATTTGAACCTAAGACCTCATGATTCTCAATTCACTTCATTGACTACTAGGTCACACCCTTAGATACTCTTCTTTCTTTTTTATAATCTAAAAATCCCCAAATGTCGGTGAAGCACGATTCAAAACATGGATGAAGGTCCTGTACACTCTTATCTTTCTTCACTTAAATACTAGTCTCTTAAGTCTTATCTACAACATGGTATGAAGCCATGATGTGTGTCTAAATAACACATCACGAGAGATGCGCTTATCTCTATACCAAAGCCGTGGTAGTTGTTTATAGTTCAGTCTTATTTCCAAAATAATTCCCACTCAGAAGTATTGGTTGCCAAAAGTCTCCCCACATACATGTAATAGCTCCAGCCCCCCCTCCCCCCTCCCCCCTCTTTCTATTTCCTAATCCCCCTTCCGCTAGCTCTCAAAGGAAAGAGATCTAGGGTGTGATCGATACCGAAGGAAATACTTTCCGACAAATTGTTCTCCATTTTTTTTATGTTCAGTTGGTCAAAATTTTTAGAAAACATTTTCTCTAGAGAAACAAATTCCTTTAAAAAGAGGAAAATAACGTCCCTAGTGGAGGTAGGAAAATTAAGTTCCACAAGTAGCATTCCACATTGATTGAATCCTTAACCTTGTATCACACCTCATTATCACACCTCACTATCACACCACCCTCGTAGTCCCCATCCTCATCACCCCACACCCCCTACCTCACCTCTCGTAGTATTTGTCTAGATTATATACAAATGTTTTTAAAACAATATTTTTTTCGCTTACATACCGAACTCAAGAAAATAAATAAGAAATCCCTTATTTTCCTAGAAAACATTTTCCTTCATACTAAACACACTTCTACCGAGCAAATGTTATATCATCAACAGAGCTTAAGGCTTAAGTCGTACGCATGTTCCAATCCTATAAAAAATAATTCATGTTTTAAACTGAACCTTTAATGCCAAAATCCTTTACTCTGATTATCAATAGTAACTAAAAACTCCGATATTGAGCTACCAAACAAGCATTAAAATTCCACTTCACTTCCATCTCTCATCTACCTTTCATATCTACCAAACTAGCATTACAATCCAAGAAAGTTTAGAAATCAATTGGTATTATCGTCAATCAAAACTAAAACAAAAGGATAAAAAAGTATCGGCATTCCAATTCCAATTCCAACAAAAAGAAACCTTCATGACTTAATCTACACATTTGAGTCCCAACTCACCACTTAAATTCAAATAGAAAATTATAATTGAGAAGGTAGAAGTATCACACAAGTGCGCTCTTGTTGTTTATGAACATATTTAAAGAAGCAGAACTTTCTTGCTTCATCCAAAAGAAATAAGGGAATCCGAACTTGCTTTATGAGAAACCACTACTAGTCAATTCTCCGGTTTGATGCTAAAGTTGAAATCTCTTTGGCTTAAAACTCTATTAGTTTTTCTGTATTTCAAATTTCAATTAAGCAACGGTTCTTTTCCAGATTCTGCGTGGAACACTTGGCAATTTATAGAAAGTAAAGGCATATGTATTTACAGAAAAAATAAGAGAGTTTATTTATGTTATTATACAGACATGAAACTACAGGCACAACGAGTTACCATACCTTCAGGTTAACATGTCGAACCCCTGTTTCATTAATAGTTTATTTTCATGATCAGAAACAACTTAGATTTCATCTATTGCCACTTCAAGCCAAAGATGATACAAACGGTTGTTACCTCATTTCCTTTGTCAAATAATTTTTAGGGGACCAATAACATTACAATACACTAATCTTTATAGAAACAAATTGCCTCTCCGGGCTTTAAATCTCTCATATTGGCTTATGAAATGCACACAAAATACAAATATTAACGACAATGCAAAGCATTAAAGGGCATAAATGATTCGCAAATCAGGGCAGGCTGGAAAAACAAAAAACTTCAGATAGATATCAAGAAATCATGTTAATAAAGTTGAAACCTGTATTATACCTACAACAAGAACATGTGGAAGAGAATTGATGTTATCTTTAACCACACACAACGATATAAATTTTGCTAAAAGCTGTTTGAAGTTTTGGTCTCTCTATGATGTAACATAAACCCGAATTTAATATGGACTCATCCTTGAGATACAGACTCTAGAATGTTAAAAGGAGAGCAAATGTTAAAAGGAGAGCAAAGGTTTTTGCATTTTTCAACTACAACAAAATACCCGGTGTATTCCCACAAAGTGGTTTAGGAAGGGTAAAGTGTACGCAGTACGCACTTCATACCTCAAATGAAGTAGAGAGGCATTTTTCAACCAAGAGAAAATAACAAAGAAGCTAACAACCATATCACCTAGTAGAACTTGACAATTGTTCAATACAACCAACCTACCAAGGTACCACAAACCATGGAAATGCAGAGGGACGGAAAGAAGGTAGATGATAGATAGATGTCACTTACTAAAGTCGATGTCTTATTAAACCAGTTTCCATCATTTTCCATTGAATCCTCAAAAGCGCAAAGAAGTTTGGAAGACCTACCCTCAGCAACTTATATCAGTCATAGTACATTCTATCAAAAACTCAACTTCCAGCATTTCTTTTTTCTTTTTGTAATGTTCTTTTGGATAATGCAAAATTAATTTCATTAACAAAACGCCAAGGAGGTGCTGCAAAAACACATACAGCAAATCACAACTATCCATCTATTTCTCGACTGCAGAGAATCCAAAAGATTAAAGTACTACTCCTGTCCCAGCACCTTCCACTTTTAAACAAGCATTAGACCACTATGACGGCTTAAAGCTCGAAAGTCATTCGCCCCTCATGTCTCAGCCATAAAACTTCACATATGAGACAATTAAACTATGCCGAAACAACTTATACATAGAAGAATGTCCCATAAATTTCAATTTGGTGATAAAACATTTTCACATGCTAGAAGAAGTAGATGTCAAATATAAAAGCTCAACATTAAATCCCTTCTGAGATCTGTCTACTCAAATCACTTTGTCATTACCAATAATACCCTTTTCAGCTATTAGATTTAAAAGTAAAAAAGAATGTACGGGATATATAGTTTTTTTTTTTAACTAAAAATCTGGCCATACATTTATTCATAAAATAACCAAAATCCAACACACACCAAAAAAAAGAAAAAAAAATTATGCCCAAATCTAAAGGCCCAACCCGAAAATAAACAAATAGGAAACAAAGAAGTCTAAATCAGGCAAAAGGAAAAACATAAACTAAATAGGAAAGTGAAAAGTTTCTCTCAATCTTGTCGATTTGGTCCAATTGGCCAATGAGCTTCCGGCGATCTGATGTTCCATTGGTCCGCGATATCTAGTTAGATTCACTTTGCATTGGGATTCTTTTTGGTCTAAAGTTTCTTTCATTAAGGTACCCACAAAATTATGCAAGCAAAAGTTATGGCCTTTCTGGTCTAATCATCATTCCTGAGAGTTGTTGATTATCAGTGAGGCAACGCAGCGTTTAGGATTAAGGTAAACCTCCTCAATCTCACTTCTTATATATCAAAAGATAACTCTTTTTGTCCAACTTTTGGGTAGAGTTTTCAAGACATTTTAACTTCCTAAAGTATCATTTGAACATGCTCATTTACTTGAAAGTAATACATTGGTAAGCTTGTATTATTTGTGGTAATCACGCTATGGAATCGGACAAATAGTCTGACTTCAACATTGATTGTTTCATCATTTGGTATCTCATTCTGTACGCTTACCCAGTGTAGTCCCACAAAGAAGGTTTGGGAAGGACAGAGTATAACCTTACTCCTACCACCGAGGTAGAGATGTTTGTGATAGACCCTTGGCTTAAGGAAAAAATAGTACAAAGCAGTCTAGAAAAAGAAGTTACGGAAACACCAGAAACAACAAATAATAAACAAAAACAACCAATAGTAGCAAGACAATATAATACTTGAAGTATAAGGAATCAACAAACAGTAATACAAATCAAAGAACAAGAAACTTACCAGAGCAATACTATGACTACTAATATTTTGTGAAGAGAATTGAGCAAAGAGACATATAGTTGTTCAACATTGGGCATCCAAAAGGGTTTATAAAAAGTTTTGAGCAAGTCCGGATCGGACACTCAGATATCATAGAAACACACTTCTTGCACTAATAAATTAACCAAATTCACTAGGATTGAGATTTGGGTTTACAAATAGGAAAAGGAGGTAACCGCAGCAGAGCTTCCTCAGTCTCAATTGGGTCTGATCTCAGTATCTACATATAATAAACAAAGCAAAGATTGTTAATTTGGAAGTTAGCAAAGAAACTGATGAATGAAATGGAAATGGAGAACGCTTGTTTACTGGGTCTTGAAGAAGTGGCTTTGTGTCATCTTTGGCGGGCCTGAACGGAGGTTTTGTTACCTTCTTTACTTCGCTCTTGTTGGTATTACTGCTCTTCCTTGATTCCTCGTCTGCCTTCATATTGTTCATCCAAATTCCAAATAAAGAGGTGTAAAGCTGTTTTTAGCTTATTTATAGCATGCGCCTCAATTTATGATTCTG
This sequence comes from Capsicum annuum, assembly GCF_002878395.1. Classification (NCBI taxonomy): domain Eukaryota; kingdom Viridiplantae; phylum Streptophyta; class Magnoliopsida; order Solanales; family Solanaceae; genus Capsicum; species Capsicum annuum. Next base: position 65,988,613 of record NC_061111.1, read on the forward strand.
GATTAGAACTGTTTAAAAATAATGTGGTCATATTTATTTATTTATTTGGGTCAAAAAGAAAATGTGGTCATATTAACTACTCCCTCCTCCAATTTTACTTATCCACTTTTTTAGTTTCCCCGACAATACTTCTTCAGTTTATACAATTAATAAATAATTTATCTATTTTCATTCAGTTAATTTTAATATTAAATATAATTTATTATCTAATATATTTTTTAAATCATTAAATTTATTATATTCAAAAAATAATATGATAAAATTATTTTTATTATTTACTACTTCTTAATCTTTATGTCAATATAAAAGTAGACAAGTAAAGATGGAAGGAGAAAATATTATAGAGCCTTATTTACAAACTAGTTTAAACGGACATGCCTAGCTTGCTTTAATTTTTTAAAATTAAAATATAAAAGAATAATTTGTAAAATAGGTGAGTACTACATTTTTATGTGATACTAGTATCTTGACATGTGAAGAAGAAAACCTAAAAGCGGGGCATGCAAAAAAATCCTAAAATTTTGCCTATTTTTCGTTCATTACGGCTACTACTTCCGGTGGGTCTAACCCACTGTAGGAATCGACGAAGCAAGATAACGAAGGGGAGATCAAGTCGAATCTGTTAGTTCCAAAATATGTTGATTTATTGAAGAATAAGACGTACGTGCATAAGACCATTCGGGTTCCTCCAAAACCCATCATAATGATGGATGGGGAACCAAGTGTTACGTGGAAATCCTCAAAAGTAAAGATTTTAATAATACAGGAGAATTTACAGTATGCAACTATTGGTCTCATATGGAAAACGTGATGTTAATGAACTAAGAAAATCAATTCCTACTCAATGTGGAATAAAGGGAGAGTGTACAATAGGGGTACTGGATACAAGACACATATTGATAAAATTGAATCAGCTTGAAGACTACGTTCAATTATTATCAATGGTTGTTTACTACATTAATGCCAAAGACATGTGTTTGGCAAATACGAACTCTCCAATGAGATCCATGTTTTGAACAAGAATTGAAACAATGATAGGCATTGCATGGATCTCAATGCCTGATTTACCGCCAAACTTTCTTACTAAGGAAACTATCTTTTCTATTGTATCTGTAGTAGGAAAGCCATTAGTGGTGGACATAGCTACAAAAAATCACACGAGGCCAAGTGTGCATGAGTGAAGATCAATGAAGAGGATGATAAAACTGGAGAATTAAAGTCCAAGTGGATCCACATTCAATATGATCATAAGCCTAAATACTGTAAAGAGTGTTGTTTACAGGGCCATGATGAAGAATCTTACTAGAATATTCATCCATAGATATATGATAAGTTACAAAGGCAAAGAGATGTAAAAGACAATATTAAAGAAGATAAAAAAAAAGTTGAGGAAGGGCAGCGAAGGGCAGCAGCTGATAGCAACAACATCAGTGGCTACAAAGATGAAACAAATATAGAAGAGACAAGTATGGTCATATATTGGGAGAAGTGGATGACAAGATAGAGGAAATTGAGACATCAAATGCGTTTGATGTTTTGAATCAAAAGAATAATGAGCTTGAGGAAAAATCCAACACTACTCACCAGAAGAAAAGTACAATATACTGGGTGAACAAAAGCTTTGGCAAAGCAGCAGAAACAACATTAGTGAAACAATCCAGCAAGTAGATCAATGAAGAACAAATTCAAAGGGACAACATTAGTATAGAGAATGACCAACAAGGAAAAGAATCAGCCACACAAGTTAAGGACAATCACAAACAGCAGTCACATGGTCAACAACAAAGGAAGAATGAAGAGGATTCCCAAAATCAAGCAAACGAATTAGTGCTATTAAATCATGATAAGGCTGAGAAGTAAGATATGATACTAGAAGAGATTTTACCACTAGCAATGGAAGTAGGAAATTTGATGAAAATTGTGAATAATAAGAATGAAGACGTGGATACTTAACATTTGGTTGATAATATTGATAAAGTTGTAGTTGAAGGAAACCTGTCACCAAAGCAAATTTAGTCATTAAATGCAAAGCATGGAAAACAGCATAAGAGAGGCAGAAAGACAGGTGTAAGCACAATGCAGACAAGGAATCACATGTCAAAATCTTCATCAAAATAAATACTTTAATTTGGAACATCAGGTCGATTAATACACAGAAAGCATTCATAACGTTGATAATAATGCATCGGAGATATCAATTTGGCTTCATTGACCTTATGAAACTATTCTAGGAAAGCCATAACATTGAGGACTATAAAAGAAGATTAAGAATACAGCATGCAGTTGTAAATCCATCAGGTAAAATATGGGCTTTTATGGACTCAATAATGGAGTACAGTATCATTAGGGATGAAGAACAACAACTCACTCTTAAACTAGAAAATCAGCATGCAAGAGCAGTTGTGTTTGTTATATTGGTGTATGCAAAGTGTAATCAAAATGAGAGATTAGTTTTATAGGAATCATTGGGAGAAATAGATGGTATAATACAAGAACCTTGGCTAGTAGGTGGAGATTTTAATGTGATAAGAAATGAGGAGGAGAAATTAGGAGGATTGCCAATCACAGTAGATGAGACGGATAATTTTAATCACTGTATTAGCATGTGTAATCCGGAAGAAAGTGCTTTTAAGGGAAACAAATATACATGGTAGAATGGCAGAATTGATGAAGAATATATTTTCAAGAGGCTGAACAGGGTATTGTTTAATGAAAATTAGCATGAAATTTTTCCTATTATGGAACATTGGAACATTACAACTTCTGGTACAGTTGTAATATTAGACCTCCACGCTTCAATGTTGGTACAGTTTAGTAGGTCAAATGAACAACTGATCAAGCCATTTAGATTTCTCAACTTCTGGCTAGAGGAAGAATCACACATGGAGGTTATTAGGCAGAACTGGAAGACTGATATTGAAGGTAATCCCTTTGTTATGCTTGATCAAAAGCTAAAGAGAACTAAAGCTGCATTGACTGAGTGGAGTAAACAAACTTTTGAAAACATATTCCAAGATATTGTCACACTAGAGGAGGTGATTAAAGTAAGAGAGAGATAGTTTAAAGTGGAGCCTACAATGATCAAATAGAGCTAATTTGTCACAATCACAAGCAGAATTAGTAATACAAGAGAAGAGATGAGGACTTTCGGAGACAAAAAATAGGATTTGAGTTGTTCAAAGGTGGAGAAAGGAACACAAAATTTTTTCATGCACTAGTAAAAGAAAGAAGGTCAAGGTTAAAAATTCAAAGAATTCAAAATGAAGAAGGCGGTTGCTTGGACAATTAGGAGAAAATAGCAGAAGCAACAACAACTTTCTTTCAAAAGCAATTTGAAAAGCGGAAAGATACTGAAGACTAATCATTGCTAGATGTTCAACCCAAGATAGTAAAAGAAACTCAGAATGGAGATTTGAAGAAGGTCCCAACAATTGAGGAAGTACAAATGACAGTTATGGGGTTAAATAGACATAGTGCAAGGGGTCCAGATAGTATGACAGATGCCTTTTATCAGGATGCATGGAGTATAATTTCAAAAGATCTACACTAAATGAGCTTTCAAGGTATATCACATATACTAATTTGCTTTTACTACCAAAAAAATTAGTAGTGAACACCTTATCAGACCTTAGACCTATCTCACTTTGTAATTTTGTGAATAAAATTTTCTATAGAATTATTCATGAAAGGATTAAGTGTATTCTGCCTAACATTGTATCTGAGAAACAAACTGATTTTGTTCAAGGAAGAAGTATTGTTGAGAATATATTGGTGGTTCAGAAAATAGTATCTGAAATTAGAAAAAGGGAAAACCCTCCAAACATGGTGATGGAGTTGGATATGATGAAAGCATATGACAGGGTAGAGTGACTATTTCTAACTAAGGTGTTGAGGAAGATTGATTTTTGTGAAGAAATCATTGATATGGTGTTCAGATTGCTAGTAAATAATTGATATTCTATATTATAAATGGACAGCCTAAAAGTTTCTTTAAATCATTTAAGGGTCTAAAGCTAGGTGATCAATTTTCACCTACTTTGTTCAAAATTGCAGTAGAGGTATTATCAAGAAGTTTGAAAGAACTACTTCTCATGAAAGAATTCAAACTCAAAGTATGCCTTGAGGTAGTCCAAAAATCAATCATCTTGTATTTGCAGATGATCTGATTATACTTTGTAAATTTGAATTGGGTACTTTGCGGGTGGTCACAACAACTTTGGAGAAGTATGAACTGGTTTTTGGTCAAAAAATAAACAAGGAAAAAAGTGCATTGTATCTACATGGGAGTGTTTCCAATGGTGCAGGAGTAATGGCAGAAGTCACAACTAGTATTTTGAGATAGGAATTCCCTTTCAATTATTTGGGATGTCCTGTTTTCTACATAAGGAAGAAGAAGGTGTACTACTAACTGTTGACACCTAATTTTTGCCTTCTATAACTGAATTTAACTCTGAGTTTCTTCGATTTTAAATAGAATTTATAACAATTGTTTTATTTGAATAAAAAGCTTTTATATGAGTAATTTTGTCATTTTAAGTAAAGATTATATATTATCGTATTTAACTATACGAAATTATATAATATTGCTACTTAAATATTTATTTTTTATGAAATATCAGATTCTAATCAAGGGTTATCTCAAAGTAATTTTAAATAATTAAAATCGTGATTTAAATATAATTTATTATCAAGAATAATTTATTTGAATAAATATGCGTTTGATTTTATTAAACCAAGAAGCTCAAGATTAAACAAGGTGTTAATTCATATCAAATTTTGATTCAATTTTGTCAATTTATTAAATTTGGACTTTAACTGAAATAAATTTAACCATAATTACAATGCAATTGGTCGATTGAGTTTTAATTAGGCTAAATTTTAAAGGCAATTGTCTAAATTTTCCCTTTTAGTTATTTAATAAATAGTCAAAATAGACTAACCTATCCATACCCTAATTTAACTGAGGATTATTTTTAACAACCCCAATTCCAGTTGAGTTCCAGTCGATCCAGGCCCAAAGAATAACCCAATTCACCAAACCAACACCCATCAGCCCAAATTAGCTAATACCCGGACCAATCCTCTTCAACAACAACAACAACCAAACATACAACACAACAATAATTTCAACTGGCCCAACAGTCCGACCCGACCCAGCCCAGCACTAAGTCCTCTTTCTCTTTCGTAGCCAAAATCCCACAGCAGCATTACACGTAACAAACACCAAAACATCGACAATTTTAATCCCACCCACAACTCTCAAAGCTCAACCCGACCCGACAACCCGAAACCGGCGGCCCCAACGCCCGGCGCCGGTGATCCAACCCAGTCGAAACCCGTACCCGATATCCCCAACACTAATATCAAAACTTCAACCCGAGTTCAATAATCTTGAACCGACCCAGCACCGCGAACCCGATACAACTAAACAGCTACAACAATGATTTCAACAACCAATTCCCTTGGTCTCGTACGGTCTTATGACGAGTTTGGATTTTTATGGAAGCTTCCACAGATTACCCACATCCTCCTTTTCTATTCGCTCATCGTACGAACAAGGACGGAGACGCGCTGATCTCTATCCATTTCTTTGTCACCTTTTCATAGCCCTTCAATTAGGAATTTGGTTTTCATCCATATCACCCAAAAACAATAATTCATCCCCAATTGTCCTTCTATTAAGGCTCATTATGAGCTGAAAAGAGATCAAGTCTTGAAGGTTGAAGAAAACTCTTGAGCAAAAAGTCATATTTTTAGTCAAAAAATTTTTGTATCGCGAGAAAGTCGACGAGTTCTCGGAGTCGCAGAAGTCTTCTGGTGGTGGTGAGGAGATTCCAACAATGATTCGAGTCCAATTTTGCTGCTCCAAAATAGGTAATGCTTCGTCCTTTTGGCTTTGGTATTTACTTTTTCTTTTCGTCGATCTGTTAGTGTTTTAGTTTATAATGGCGTTGTTATTAGAGGTAGTCTTGTTTGCTGGGAACTAGCTGTTATAGAAGGCCTCGAAGCCATAGGATTTATATGAAATTTCATAACAGTTATGCGATTATTTATCACTGCTCTGAATTTGTACCTTTGTCTCATAATGATAAACTGATTGAAAATGACATCTTATGTGCTTAGGAGCGTAGCAGCGTTTAAGGATAAAAATTGACTTATTATCGATATTCTGTTCTCTCTTGACTCTTCGAAGTCCTTGAAGACTGAAAATTGAGTAGGTTCTTTGCGTTAAGGATTCTCCGAGCACAATTTGAACAGATTAAGAGGAGTTGAAATCTTTTCTTGGGTTTTCCTTTCAAAACAGTAGACTACCTGATCTCCAGTTGTTTACTTTTGTAGTTACTTTAAAAGTTTTCAGCCTTAGCACTTCCTTGGTGTGAATGATTGTTTAAGCATAGGCATAGCATTATTTCACTTCTGTATGCGATTAAAAAGTATAAAATGAATGCGACTCTTTTTTAGTACCTATTTTTGGTCCAAGCTAATATTTGACTTTGGCCTAATGTTCTGCCTGGCATGATTTAAAGCCTTGATTTAAAATTCTCATTACGTGATCGTAGTAATCATTTTCTAAATAGTTGGTGTGTTACTTATAGTCCTCTGTTGCTTTATGGTTTGAGTATATAATTTATTTGGCTATGGATATGAAAGGATGGGGACTGGAAATGCTCAAGAAGAAATCCTGAACAAATGAGTTTAGATTCCCTTGTGCGTTACCAGATCCCAAATTTTCAAATTGCTTATCTCTTATGCATTGAAATTCTGTTAGAAATGTGAGTTTTCTTGATCCTATGACTGTATTGGCATACTTTGTTTTCTTTATACTCCTACTTCATCTCTTGGGAATTTAAAAGCGAGAATTACTTCTTTTTTTGGTTAGAAGCCCAGATCATTTGAAGTTAGGATTCAAAATGGGACCTCTTTGTCATGTTTAGTTCTCACCCCTGAAAATTTCTCGATTTGGAACGATTAGACAAGTATTTATTCCGTGCCATCATTGCAATATATGTGAAAGGTTTTGATAATTGTGTCCCTTATTGGTTATTTGCTTCAATTCGTTTTGTCTTGATGGTGATTGAACTCGTTTAGGGTAGATTAATTGTGAATAGATCATCTTTTCCTATTTTGAAATTTACATATTTTGCCTGGGATCTGTTCATCTTTCCCCTAGTTTGAAATTTACATTGTTTTGCCTAGGATGAAAATTCCAACTTGCATTATCCCTAAAAGTTCCCTTTTTATTATCCTTATTCATTATTTTGTTAAAATAGAAGAGAAAGATTAGTGAAGTATGTCCATTTTAGAGTGGTTTGTGAGTCGAGTAAATCAATTCTAGATAAACAACCCTTCCTGGAATTATAATTGGGCTTACTTTTCTGGAAAATATATTCACGAATTCTCATCCTTTCACCTGCTCTAGTATGCATGCCTTGCTCAAATAATCTGGATTACCATTTTTATCATTAATCTGCTCCATTTGCATTCAACTTTACATGGCATTTTGTTCGGTCCATTGAATCGCTTGTCTTCTTACTCTAATTTACAAGGACGATGATTAATCCTTATTATTTTCTTTGGTGCATGTGAAATGAATTCGGAACATTACGTTTGAGTCTTACACGGGCTCTTCCCATATGCATTTCATGATGTGCCAATGCGGCCTATCCCTTTGAGTCGACTATCTTTGGAGGAAGAAGAAGTTACCATGAGAAGAATAAAGAGTGGATCAAAACTCATTTATGAAGTTGTCAAGAGATTTTAAAAGTTTCATTTTTTTTATTACTTTACTTATCTTAGTCATTTGTTTATTTATTTTATTTATTCATTCATTTGGGCCTTGAAGCCAAAGTTGTAAATTTAATACATATGGAGCAGATTTTGGGCCCACAGGCCTAAAAGTTTCAGGAAATTGCATGTCATAGACCCAAATATGGGTGGCTTTAAATATTTGATCCCAAATAAGAATGTCTTTGAAGAATTGTCTTCCTTACTTTTTAATATACTAAAAATACCATTTTGCCCTCTACATCTCAAATATATTTTTAAACTTTTCATACTCATTTATCTCTTAAATTATATTTTTTTATTATTTTCACTTTTTTATTTTTCCTTTACTTTTATTATTCTACTTTCTATTCACTTTTTTAGTTTTTTCCTTTAAATTTATTATTCTGTGTTTTTATTATTTTCAATTTTTATTTTTTCCTTTAACTTTATTTTCATATTTTAATTTATTTGTCTCAACCTTTTATTTTTTCTCTTTTTCTTTTTTCTCAACCATTATCTATTTCTTCATTTTTTATTCTTTTTTCAATTTAGTTGTCTTTAATCTTTATTTAGAGTTTTTTTTATTTCTCTTTTTTTTCTCCAGATTTTTCTTAGCCATTTATTCTCAGATACAAACATAAACTAGTTAACATGATCGTATTAAGTGTGCCCTTATATTCCCCCGAAAGGAAAGAATGGTGTATAAGGTATGCAATAAGGAATTTCTTTTGCTAAACATGGATGAGCTATTGCAAAAGAAAAAAAATTGCTACAAAATTTACGTTGCTCCATCTCCTAGTAACCCCTGTTCATGGATAATAAATGGAAATAGTACAACTAAGTGAATAGTTTGTTTCCCTCTTCTAAAAGAACCTATTATTTTTCTCTTTTAATTTTTCAACTGTGGTTAGAGAAAATACTAACCCAATAGGCCTGGACCTGAAAATGTAATCAGAGAGTACATGCATCACGTAGAAACATAAACCTGAACAAGAACGTACTACGTATGTATGCCCTTATATTCCCCTCAAAAATAGAATGTTGTATTAAGATATGCAATGAGGAATGAATTTCCACAAAACATGGATCATCTATTGAAGAAAAAAATCTATAAAATACTACATTGCTCGATCTCAGTAATCCTGTTCATACATTACCCTCCATCAAAAGAAAAAGAAGGCAAAGCAGGGGGTCTAATTTTCTATGCCAGGTACTTTGGGAATGCAACATTTCAGAATAGGTGATTGCTGAAAGTAATATCTCAGATTTAGAGTTTGACACTGCTATCATGAGGACACCATAATATTTTGACTTCAAAAATGTTGCATCTACCATTATTATCGATCTATAGTTGGTCCATCCAATGATTGAAGCGCCATAAGCAAAAAATGCATATTGAAATCTGTGTTGAGCAAAAGAATATTAATAACAATTTGCATTTGATGTTTATAATCAGAGTACAACAATTTTCCAAAATAAGTCTTGCCCATGAGGCAAGAGTTGCATATATGTTAATAATCTAATAAGTGCAACAAAAGAATGAACTTTTGCCTCTTGAGCAAAAGTTTTCAACTTCAACAGTATAGCATTTGTATAATAATTTTCTAAACTAAATCTTGCCCATGAGGCAAGAGTTCCATCTATGTTAATAATATAATCAGTACAAATAAAGGATAAACTTTTGCCTCTTGAGCAAAAGTTTTCAATTTCAACAATTTTCTAAACTAAGTCTTGACCATGAGACAAGAGTTGCATATATGTTAATAATCTAATTAGTGCAACTAAAGAATAAACTTTTGCCTCTTGGGCAAAAGTTTTTAATTTCAACAATTTTCTAAACTAAGTCTTGCCCATTAAGCAAGAGTTGCATATATGTTAATAATCTAACCAGTGCAATTAAAGAATAAACGTTTGCTTCTTGGGCAAAAGTTTTCAATTTCAATAGTATAACATTTGTACAATAATTTTCTAAAATAAGTCTTGCCCATGAGACAAGAGTTCCATCTATGCTAATAATAATCAGTGCAAATAAAAGATAAACTTTTGCCTCTTGGGCAAAAGTTTTCAATTTCAACAATTTTCTAAACTAAGTCTTGCCCATGAGGCAAGAATTGCATATACGTTAATAATTTAATCCGTGTAATTAAAGAATAAACTTTTGCCTCTTGGGCAAAAGTTTTCAATTTCAACAATATAGCATTTGTACCTGTTCTCATCGTCCATCTTTATGTTTGTGTATGTGTCTGGATTGTTTTCTTTCATCATGTGAAGATACGATGGCAACCTGTTATAGTTCTCTTCCGCAGTTCCTCTTATCACTGTATAGGCATGCTGTATCGCTCGCCATACTTTGTTGTATGATATGATTATTCTGTATTTCTTTCTCATTTCATCTACCACAAAGTTTGGCGTGATTACATTACTAGAGTCATGCACAAGCTCTAGTATGTAGTCATATATGACCTTTGATGTTGCATTCTTGTGGTTGGACGTTATAAAATCAACCGAGCAACTGTGAGCTTTTTCATATGTAGTAACCTGAAAGAGCAAAGAATCGGGAATCTTCGAGGCATAAAACCACCATACATAGTTGTCGACCAAATATCGCAGTGAATATCTTGTTGTAGTTGATTTGATAACCTTAAATTAGATGTTGTGTGTAATTGCAATGTTTGACATGCACATCATCATGTTTTATTTTTCAATGAAGATCGACTTGACACTTATCTCATTCAAAGAGGAATTCTGTCTCAAGAGAGTAGTCTCAACATCAAGTATCATCTTCTTTTTTTGTCGTACCCTCTTAATCTTTGATGACTGCCCCATTTCTTCATCTATTGCAGCTTCCAATATTGGTTCGATAACCTGTAACTCATTATTTCATTCAATAATTCCAATTGATTGTCCCAAATTGTATTGCTCAATACTCATTTCTTTTCCATCCATTCCAAGCACAACCCTTGTGAAAAATAAAATAACAAAAGATTAGTAATAATTTAATTTAGAATATATATCTTCAACAAGTAAAATCATTAAAAAGTAAGGCATAGTCAACTATTTCCCATAGGGCATAATTGTCAAAGTCTTGCCTCTAGGGCAAGAGTTATAGGTCATCTGCCAAATCATTATAGACTATGGCAGTGTCAACTCTTGCCCATGGGGCATAACTGTCTCAGTCTTGCCTCTGGGGCAAGCGTTATAGGTCATCTGCCAAATCATTACAGACTAAGGAAGTGTCAACTCTTGCTCATGGGGCATAACTTGAAATGTATGGCAGAATCTGAATATGCTAAAATCGCACTTGAAACTACTGAATAACACAGACTATAGGGGTGATTCAGAGAAGGTTGTTTACTTCAGAGATAGGTTGCAAGTGATACAACATAGTTTATCAACTCAATACTCTGATAGTATGACATTGAAAGTGAATGATGTACTGACTATTATTGAGAAGTGGAGCAATATTGAAGAGAGCACGTTACAATAAAAATTCAGGGCTTTGTGTATAAGCTAGGTGATTCAAACCCCATGTATTTTAGTGCAATTATGAAAGAAAAAAAAGTAACAAGAATCTTATTTAGTTTTTAAACTAAGAATTTTATTATTTTAGTATTTGGTTTGCCTTTTAAGTTTTAGGTTAATGCTTTGTTGAATATATTTTTTGCCTCACCGGATACAACCAAATTTTTTTATAAATACGATGGATGTTTAACATTCAGAAGTTTTTTAAAGTGTGAAGGAAAGAACGCGTGCGAGAAATACAAACTATCACAAAACTCATTACAGAAACTAATAACTACATTGAGAGTTTACATGAAGTTTGAAGACTTCAATAGTCAGGGATGGCAGTAAATCGATAACCTTTAGCACCTCTCCAAGAGTAATATGCAATCCGCGTCTCATTGAAATTTGCAAACATAGTTGGAAGTAGCGTAATCAATTAATTAATGAAAAAGCGAATATGAAAACTTGAATTAAGAAAATGTGCAACCAGAAGTGTAGTGTGTTAAACTTAAGACTGTCTAAATAAAACGGAGAAAATATGGCGAAGTAGAATTTATTACCTATTGCAGAAGTTTACAAGATGTAATGGATATCCCAAAAAATCAATTTAGTATGACCATTTTCAGTGCAGATCTACAATCACCTTGATATGATGCTTCTGGCAACTACAAAGAGGACATATACAGTAATAAGTAGCCCTACCATTTGCTATCTCACCTATTTATTCTGCTGCAAATTCAATAGAAGTTACCTTGCTAACATAACTGTAAATCAGGCTATCAAATCAATGGTGCATCCGCAAATTAATTCTGTATTTAATGAACTACGACACTCTTCTCGAGGATATATCGAACAATTATGGACAAAAGAATAATAGCTTACGGATCCAAAGCAGTATCTATTAATATATGTTTTTGACTTATCCGGGAGAAACGTAAGGATTCCCAGTGCAAGAAGCCCATATCCCTAGGAACTCTCTCCTGCCATATGACCAGATAAGATGAAGTAGGACAACAAGAGAAGTAGACATCCCAGAAAGAGCAGAAAAATAGCAAGGACAATTGACTTCTAGGGGATTCTATCTAACAATTCAACAGAAACACGCGATACTGAGACAAAAAAAGTTGCCAGAAACACCGATGATTATTCCAACATATCTAGGTAAGCATGGTTCAACAACAAATGATTAATGAATATAAATATGATGTGTGTTCAACAATGAAGGATTTTTTTTAACACTGAAAAGTTGTATAATAGTAACCTTGTTACCTAAAGTACCAAATCCTACTACCATTAGAGAGTTTAAATCCATTGCCTGTTGCTCTATGTTATACAAGCTAATAGTTAAGGTGTTCTCTCTTAGAATCAACAAGTTAGTGCTTCTTTAATCTCTACAACATAGGCTGGATTCATTCGAGATGGAAAACACAACCTTTTTATCCAAGACCAAACCCTTACAACTACTCAAGCATAATTATAATCGCAATAACAAAGTCCCCACAACCTATTCGACACAATTCCTCATCACTTTCTAACAATTCCTCATCATCTTCTAATGCTAATTATACCACTAGTTTGAAATACTTGAAACTAATTTCTTGTACCACCTTGACCTTATACGTTTGGCCTTCCAAAATATGTTACGATCAATGTTAACTCCCATATTAACGACCTTTCCCTCCAAGACCAACCCCCATAACTACTCAAACACAATTACAACCGCAATAACAAACTCCCCACAACCTGTTCAACGCAATTCCTTAATATTAAATATGTTACTACAACAATAGCATATCCCAACTTTAGCTTACATTCACCTCCCCAAAAATCAAATCAATATGCTAATTATATAACGAGCAAAAATTACCACAGTGCATCAATAAGCTAAAATTACCACAATGGATTTTTATGATGAAATTCATACCTGAAGAAACCTTACGGCTAAAGTTGATTATGTGAATGTTTAAAAGTCGATTCTGAAATTTGAAAGAAAGAGATGAAGAAAAAGATTTAACTGTTTGGGCAACTTAGCCTCGGACTTTAGAGAGCCATCCATGGGTTGATTCTAGAATTTGGAATAAAGAGAGGAAGAAAGAGATTGAGCAACGAATATTTTGGAGGAGGGTATTTTCGTCCAAACAATATGACTTAACAAGTAAAGACTATTTTAAAAAAGCCATTTTATTTGGGGATAAAATTTGAAAGTCACCCCAATTTGGGTCTATTTTTGAGATTCACCCAAAAAGTTTAGGATAGGTTACGAGCCAAGGCCCGATATTTAGATTAGGAAACATACAAGTGGGTCAAAAGCCCAATTAGATTAGGATAGAGTTATTGATTTGGACCCAATGGCCTAAGTATTTTATTTTCTCCCCTTCCCCTTTTACATGCTTTGTTGTTAGTTTGTTTAGACTTAGTTAAAACCTCTATTAAGTCGTCCAAATCTATTTTACACAAGTCTTTTCCTAAAATCAATCACTTTTCAGCAAATCAATCTTTTTGAATTAGTAAAAAGATGTTTTCAAACATTCCGGATAATCGCAAGTTGTTGACGTTTTAGGTGCCTTAAACCTTCCTAAAACGTTAATAGGAACCGCTTACTCAGAATCTTCTAACTTAAATGTTTTTTCTGTTTTGAATCGTTTAAAGTACTTTGTAAAGGTTTCTTAATTCCTTTTCAAAAATTAAGTGGCGACTCTTTTAAAGTCAAAATTTTTGCAAAACACCAACAGATTATGAACAGAATTAGCAATAACTTGCAAGCATGGAAAAGGAAACTACTTTCTTTTGGAGATAGAGTAGTCTTAATTAAACAAGTATTGCAAAACATTCTCATAAATTGTCTCTCAGTTATAAATCCCCCTAAGAATGTTGTAAATACTATTTAGAAAATATTTGTTAAATTCTTTGGAGTAGTACCATAGAGGTTAGGGGGAGACATTGGGTATTATGGTCCACTATGTGTTTACCTGAAGAGGAAGGAGGTTTGGGGTTCAGGTTGCTGCAAGATGTTTCCATAGCCCTCTTTTGTAAACTGAGGTGGAATTTTAGAACTAAGAAGTCTATCTGGAGTGAATATATGCAAAAAAAATATTACAGAAGATATCATCCTAAGGAAGTAATGTGGAAAGTAGGTGGAGGATCTCAAGTATGAAAAAAGATCTTACAAGTAAGAGATCTCATTGATCATTTTATTATATGAAAGATTAGAGGAGGAGATAATCTGGTATGACAATTGGAGTGGAGTAGGAGATTTTTATTCTATTATGCAAGAAAGCAAGGAATGGGATGATACATATCAATGTGTGAAGGATTTGATGAGGAATAAGCACTAGAATGAAGAGTTGATGAAGAAACTATTTACTAAAGAGATAGTGGAACATGTAATACAAAAAGTAAGACCCCCACAACAACCATCACAAAAGGATAAAGCAATATGGAGTATGGAAGCAAGAGGAAATTTCATAGTAAAATCAGCATGGCAATATGTGAGGCATAGAGAAGAGCCTAATGAATTTTATAAGCAATTATGGATTAAAGGGATGCCTTTTAAGATTGTGTTTTTTATGTGGAGAATGTGGAAAGATAAGATCCCAATGGATGATACTATAAGAAGATGGGGAGTACATGGTCCTTCCAAATGCCGATATTGCCAAAATCCAGCACAAGAGACCATGTCTCATGTGCTATTGAGATCCTATTATGCTAACAGGACTTGGTCCTACTTTTCTTCTTTTGCAGGAATTAGCATCCAAGGGCTAAGTTTAAGAAATACAATATGTGCATGGTGGGATGCTTAGGTGGGATGCTTAGGTGAAATAGAGGGAGAAGGTATACTTTAAAGCAATACCAGGAATCATATTATGGGAATTGTAGAAGAGGAGGAATGGTAGGAAACATGAAGGGAAAGTGGTGACAGTGCAAAGGTTGATCTTTAATGTTACAAGGAAACTAAGGATGCTATTGAAAGTTAGAAAGCCAAGATTGGATTTCTAGTTTGAATAACCAGTAATTTTACAACAGCTTAGTCAGTTGAAGCCTAAGATTAAAGTAATAACAATATTATGGGAATATCCAGAGAAAGGTTAGTGTAAATACAACACTGATGGGGCATCAAAAGGGAACCTAGGGAGCAGTTCTTGGGCATGCTGCTTGAGAGACTTACATAGTGAGCCAATACATGTAGAAGGGACAATAATAGAGGATACAGATAACATGGAGGCAAAAGCCATGGCAATACTACATGCAACTATTTATTATAGTTAATCAGGGCAAGAAAAGGTAATCATTTAGACTGACTCATTAGCCATGCAAAAGTTTTTAACTATGGAATGGGAAAGTCCATAGAAGATAGCAGACAAAGTCTTTCAATAGGGTAATTACTGTCAGATAAGCAAGTACAAATACAATAAATTTTTAGAGAAGGCAATCAACTAGCTGACGATTTGGCTAATTTAGCATTAGAAAATGGGATTTCAAATTTACAACCTTCAATTAGTTACCGATTCAAGGAAGAAAGATTCTTAATAGTGATAAGCAACAATGCCCATATTTGAGGTTAGTACTAGCAAAGGGGTAAGGGGACTGGATTGCCTACAACAAGTTAATTCACATACACTATATTTACAACCTAAGAAAGTAAACAAAAGAGAGAAATTGCTACTTATCCTATCTACACAATCCCACAATAATGGACTCTCAGCAGATTGGGGTCACAAGGTCAGATAAACTGCAAGTGACTGAGCTACTTATTATTATCCAAATACAAGTGGGTTCGAGCATCTTAGAATCTCTATCCCAGCCATAGTTTCAGCTCAAGAAGGACAAGGTTGTTAGCTACAAGAGAAAAGGCAGTCAGTAAGCTCAATAGTGGAACCATCTTACTTGGAAGAAGAACAAGCCTCAGTGAACTAGACCCGATGTGTTAGCATAAAAATGCACTATAAGCACCCATACACTGGAGATCTCATCAGTGATATTAGTAAGGAAAACATCAAAGCAGGACCAGAGCACAAGATTAAGCAATAATCAAAACAAGAAAAGAAGATACTTACTCATACAAGCTGGATGAAACTTCAATCCATCGTAACAAAGGCACGGTGTTAACCACCCAAAGCTGAAGAAAAACAAACTGAAGATTCTCAAAGAGGAACATGATGAAAGAGGCGGAGATGAGTTGAGCATAACTCTAAGCTCAAATTTAGAAACCCGACTCACTATATATGTTTTTTTTCATTTAGGGTTGGGTCAAGTATTGGGCCGATTTATTTTTATTTTGTCAGCTGTAGTTTTTTGTTGGACTATTTGGATGGGTTGGTCCATTATTGTTTAGACTTCTTTTGATTCATTAATAAAATTACAAATTAAAAAAAAATAAATAATTTTTTATCTATGATAAATAAACTCAATATAATAGAAGAAAATATGAACCTAGAAACCATAAAGTGTGGTGGCTCGAGAAAATTTTAAACTAAGTACAACTTTGGCCCATAAAGAAATTATGGTACAAAGGAAAATAAATAAAGTCGAATGTTTATGTATACATGTTATTTGTACGTTATTGCTGCTAAGGTAAAGACTTGAAAAGTATTATTATACTATATATGTGATAAGTATATAGTTGTGGGGGCCACCTTTTTTTTTACAATTTCCCTATTTAGTAGCAAACAAAAGGGGCAAATATTCCCTTTTGTTCACTGGAACTCCTGGCAGCTATAAGGGAAATAAAGAAACAAAAAAGTAAAAGGATCGTGCAAGCCCAAGGTTTCAACTCGTTCTTTTCCAAAAAATACGAAAAAGAGAAATTGATTTTCTTGCTTGGGTTCTAAGGCATGAAGAAGTAGTACTGTCCATACTCTTTCTATTTGTCCTCTTCTCTTCTTTCAACATCAAGGGATCAATTTCATATTTAGACTTGGGATTGAATTTTAAAGGGTAAATTCTCTATCCTTTTCTCGAACTTATTTATGAATTTGTATGTAAAGCTAAACCTTCTCTCGCTCCTAAAGAACCACCCTACATTATGTGTTCCTTCTTATCAATGTCAAGGTAGTTCTTATGAAATACAAAGTCAGAACCTTATATTGTCGTACTCATTATTCTCTCTTTCTACCCTCGAGCTTTTACGTGTCTATCTTGCCCTCCTTGCATCAAGTCTTCATATTATTTTATGTTTTTATAAATCCCTTTACTTAAAAGTTCTTAAGCCTTATGTTATATATATATACATCATAAGTTAGGAACAAAAGTAAGTAGTAATGACATAGTTTCACTTGTATATGTTAGCTAAATGATCATCATCGTAACTCATATGTCATAGGCCTTCAAGGAATTATTTGATAAACATTAATGATAGGAGGGTCTATAGGTTTGGCTTGGCATATCGCTCGACGTGATTCTGTGCACAGGATCAAGACCAGACCACTATAGCGAGCCCAAACATTAGGCATACCCGCATTTGCAGCATTATTTGTATTTGAAGTCAGCTGGCGCATCATGTACTGGTTTTTCCTGACTCGAGCCAACATATGGCATACATGGCCTACGGGTAGAGTCTCATAGTGAGCCCCTCGGAGGGGCGTACCTTGATATAAAATGTGATTATAGATACACATGTGAAATCATATCAATGGATATGTGAGCAACATATACTTTATACTTGCCTCAGATAGCCTTTGGAAGGCCATCATATGATCATTTGTACGACTTATATGATAAGTGCATCACCTAGGTAAAGTATAGGTCCTATATTATGATGAACGTTTTTCTAAATATTATATATGATGCTAATAAGGTTGGTGCATAAGTTATTAGTTCATATTGTATATGTGTTTTGGTTAGCTCATCCGTTTTCCATTTATCATTTGACTCATATGAGCTTCTGTATTTGTCCAGCTGTTATTCTGTCTTCTTTCACACCAGCACGTGTTGTTTATGTACTGACGTCTCGGGCCCATCATATTTTATTAATGCAGGCTCAGATCCTCAGGATAGCAGACATCCACGTTAGACTCTTTTGCTGGTTTCAGCTAGTATTTTAGTGAGCTCCAACTCTCTCTGGAGCCAGTCTATGCCTTGTATTTTTTTTTATATGTATAAGTCTCTGGTTGGGCATGTCGGGCCTAATGCCAACTAGTCACTTGTAGTATAGTGTGTTAAACTGACTAGAGGCTTCATGGACATCACGCAGTATTGTATGTATAGTCTTGCTAATATAACCCCCCTCGTGTATGTATATATCTTATGTTGGGTATCGTGCTCACTATTGTCTCATAATCTTATGTGTGTCACTTAGTGCTAGTAAAGTAAGTGTATACGGCACTTATCCGTCGTCATCCTTTTGGGACGTGACATAAAGTTGCATTGAAATTCGATAACAAAAGTTACAACTTACAAACATTGAAAGATGTGTAATAGAAAAGAAAATATAAAACCTAAAAATTAAAGAGAGAAGTATCAATTACCTTCCTGAACTTGTCAAGTTTTATTCATGGTACATCTAAAATTTGAGTCGTCTAGTACCCCCTCCCCTCGAACTTGTTATTTCAGTATGTCATATGACCCTTTTTGGCCCACGGACCACAACATGTAAAACACACGTGTACACGTGGAAAAAATGCTTATGTGTCTATCCACATGGCTAAATACTATCCACTTCCCATATATTTATCCTATATAAAAAATAGCCCACTTCTACCCTTAATTATCCGATTTCTCCCCCCAAAAATTATATTTTTCAGTTTTTCTCTACTCTAAAATAGTGAAAGGTTGACTTTCGCCGATCAAGTAAGCTATTATCTAAAAAAATTATATATTTTTTTGTGTTAAGAATATAAAATTCTTTTTTTCGGTTAGTGTTTCATACTAGTTTCTGATTAGTGTTCCAATTAGGATTTTGAGGAGACTCCCATACACAAATGCATTTCTTATTATAATTAATGGAGTAAGAAATCACAATTTAAGTTAGGGGTGTATAAAAATCGAATCGATAAAAATGTTATTGATTTATCGTTGTTGGGTTAACAATTTTTTTTAATGATTTTACAAAAAAATTATTGTGTTATTGTTTCGATTTTGATTTTTTTATTGGGTTATGGGTTATTGGTGTAAATCGATAAACCAATAAGATTATACTAAATTATTATTTTACACCCCATATATATATATAAAGTAGGATTTTGGTTGCAATTAAGATTCGGTTTCTTTTCATGCTAGTTACTATTTTTTCTATTTAATGAGTATTTTCTTACCGATTAAATCGAAAATCAAATCGTTAGGAACTAAAAATTGATAACCAATATAACTACAAATATATCATTTTCTTATAGAGAACCCAACAATATCCAAGAAATATTAGAAGTATAACTTCAAATATATAACTTTAATCAACAAAGAAATATAACTATATCCGTCATAATACACCATCTTATCAAACTAATGCACCATTACATACGTCAATATCAATTTTCAATTCAACGACAAAAAACGTAAATGAACTTCATCACATTACATATCAAATTAATGCACAAAATTATCTTTGACATAGCCTTTCTACTCTTTTTATTGCTTGTTGATCTTCTTTAATAAACCCAAGATCACAATTTTGGCTTGACGTGGAAATTCTGGATCATACCAATCAAAAAAGTTGTAATTAATTCAAAATAGAGATTGTAATTCATAGAAAAGAAAGTTATAAAATTTACTTGTTACAAAATATAAAAAAGAAGAAGACAGAATATAAAATTACATACACCATAATGCATACAAACGGGGAATCTATGTTCGGTATTGTCATCCGGCCATGAAGTTCTCACAATTGGAAGAGACCCACATGCACAAACAAGTCTCCGATTTTAATTCATGGAGTTAGAAATAAGTAGATAAAGTAGAAGCAATAGAACAGTTTTTTTTAGATTGAAAGTGATGGAGGATGAGGGATAATAAATAGGAAGAGGGATAATTGAAGTTTCTGAAAAAATTTAAGAAAATGTTTCTTTTTTCTTTTTTTTTTTTACCGTTGAAAATGTTGATTTGGCAAAAAAATAACTCCATCATGTGCGTAATGGAGTTTGAAATCAAGCATTTTGCCACACCGGCAAAAAAGGGACACGTGATGTAGTAAAACAACAAGTTTGGAGGGGGAGGAGGGGTATACTTAGGACGACTCAAAGTTCAAGTGCCATGAATAAAATGTGACAAGTTCAGGGGTACTTGATACTTCTCTCAAAAATTAAACCCAAAAACTTATGTTGGAGAGTCAATCATATAAGCTACTTACAAACATAAAAAAGAAATTTGAAACCTAAAAACAACAAAATTACTCAATAACAAAGCTTATTGTTCATGATCAATAAATCCACCAAAATAGAAAAGGAAATCTTAAACCTAAAAATCACAAAATTACGTTGAAGATTCAATAATGAATATTACTTTCAAACACAAAAAGTAAGCGTAAAAAAAGATCAAAATTAGCACTAATGGATCAGAATAAAAAAATTACACCAAAAATACTATTTCTATTCAAATGTTTTTTTTGTATAATAGGAGTTTTCGTTTTCGATTTATTTTCTCACGTTTTTGCTAGATAGATAGAGATTAGGGTAATTTCCATATATTTTAGATGTATTTAATTGTTATTCATATATATATATATATATATATATATATAGGAGTCCTTAATTGATTAAATAATAAATTGAGGAAAAAATGATGGAAAATATGATTTTATCTATTGCAACAACTTTTATGAAGGACAAAAAGTTCAAGTCAGTTTTCTTTTGTGAAAGGAGTTAAACTTGCAGCAACCAAAAAGAGAACCATCATTCCCGTAAAATATAGTTGAAAAGAAAAGAGATAAACATATAATTTTTTCTCTACTTCATTTGGTGGTAATATGCTTGTCAAATACCCATAAAAACTATCGAATATATATAAAAGGGGTAAAACTTTTGACAACCAAAAAGAATATATAAAAGGGATAAATCTTGCGGCAATCAAAAAGAAAACCACCAATTTGTAAAATATGGTTAAAAGGAAAAGAGATAAACCTATAATTTTTTGGCTCCTCATTCGACAATAACATATTTGTTTATCCAACTTTTCAAGCAAAAATTTTCAACTGAAAGATTATCATAAGGAAAAAACTCACCGTCAATTATTAATTGTGTATAATTAAAATATAATAAAATATTTTTAATTTTTAAAAATAAATTAGTTAATTAAAATATCTATTTTTAATATAGAGTTCAATTAAATAAAAATGAAAGAAGTACCACTTCCCTCAAAGTTAAAGCAATGATAGTATGTTTTCGGTTAGAAAGTGTATGCCTAAGAAAAGAATTGACCTGTAAATATTTTTTCTCCTCTAATTAACTCTCTTCTTTTTTCATCAAGAATTTGACTGATCAACCGATTTCAATCCAACAAATTCCACTAAATTAGATAACAATGATGAATCAATCATAATCTCTCTTCAAATCATGCAATAATCAATAACAGTAAATTTAACATAGGAAACAATTTTTTTTTTTTTTAAAAAAGCGAATAAAAATTACCAAGGGGAGGGAGATCTATTGGGGTTGGCTAGTGAAATAGAAAACAATTTGTTGATTTTGCTTGCTATAATCCAATTGCCGTTGGTAGAGAAAGCAACTGTAGGAGTTCGAAACCCTAGGTCATGATCATCCTTGTCTTCATGAGGCTTCAAAACACTATTTCCCCCTTAAATATTAAAAAAAATAAAAAACGATGTGACATCATAATGCAAGAAACAACTTACATAAGATTTCCCACCAAACACTTTTGCTTTTTTAATAAACTTTAGCAATGCTCAAATTTACTTGGCCATTATGTACCTGACAAAATTAAAGAACATCATATACATGTAGTTCTAAAAAAATTGGTCATAACTGGTATATCTAAATTTTCTCAAGGAAAGAGGTACCCTACCAATACATGCACTTGACAAAATCAAAGAACGTCATATGTCGGTCTAAAATTGTAATTGATTGTGTATATATATATATATATAGATTAACCGCACATGCCTCACACGTGTAACGTTTAATTATTTAAAATTAAATAATTTTATCTATTGCGGAGATTTTTAATAAAGTGTAAAAGTTTAAATTACTTTTTAAAGATTCTTCACACTTTAATATAATAATGTAAAAATAAACATATATTTTAGTGTAAGCACATAGGTTCAGGTGTCCTAGGAAGTCTATGAAGCAGTGTCTAGTAGGACCTTACTTGTCGATGTGTTGCGCGCCACATTTATAACTAAGGGGCTGCATGGACATTTAGGAATTTGGCCTTCATTTATAATCTAGATCGTGCAGTAGAGTGAGTTAAGTCATAGGAAATTACTTCTGACTCCTATTCTGATTATTTGTGATACAGACCATGTCTACTACAGAAAAGGATAAAACAACCCAGCAAACCGCTACTAGCACTACTCAAGAGGCTACCACTATTGGGTCATCTCCTGTATTGGTGGATTTGAATAGGACTCAAGAAAGTTTGTTGGGTTCTATGCCTCCAGGTTCTCAAATGGCAGGGATGGAATGACCTAAAGGGGTTTCTACACCTCCAGTAGTACCAACTGTAGTTCCTATCCTACAACCAGGAGCCTCAGACCCAGATCTTAAGGAAGCAATACAGTTCCTTACACAGTTGGTCACCGCTCAAGCCCAAAGATAGAATGTGGACGTACCTATTGCTACTCAGGAAGGGGTAGCCAAATCTAGAATCAAGGATTTCCTTCGTATGAATCCACTAGAATTCACAGGTTGTAAGATTGCAGAGGACCCTCAATAATTCATTGATGAGGCTTATAGAATTTGCAAGGTGATGCGGGTCACTGATATAGATGCAGTTGAATTGGTTGCCCATCAACTAAAAGATGTTGCTGTTGATTGGTATGAGACGTGGGTTACCTCGAGAGGTCAAGAAGCTCCTTCAGTAGTCTGGGCAGAATTCGCAGAAGCCTTCATAGATCATTTCATGCAATTTGAGCTTAGAGAGGTGAAGGTGGATGAATTTCTATCTTTAAAGCAGGGTAATCTTGGTGTTAAGGAGTATTGTTTGCGGTTTACACAGTTGTCCAAATATACTCCAGAAGTGTTTAACACACAAGCAAAATGGATTCATCGCTTGTGAATGGCTTTGAGGGTCCCTTGAAGGACCTTCTTTCTGTTGCTTCTATGAATAAAGATTTGGATATAGCAAGGATCATAGAACATGCTCAGCAGTTGAAGGAAGACCAATGTAACCGCGAGGTAGACAATGAGAGGGAGAAGAGTAAGAGAGATAGAACGGCCAACCACTATTAGAGGAGTGGTGGAGCTTCCACTAGTAGAGGGGTACCTAGGAAAACCCAGTCAGCTGTGCGCTCTACATCTAATGCTTCAGGTTAGTTTTTGAGGAACAGGTTTGAGTAGAGCCAGATTTTTAGAGCACCAAACTTACGACTTCAGAGGGGTGCTAGTCGAGGGTTACCACCTCAACCTACATGTAGGTAGTGTGGCTTACCACATGGAGGAGAGTGTCGGCATGGTTCAAATACGTGTTACTGGTGTAGTATAAAGGGCCATATGATACGTGATTGTCCACAGCTCAGAGGTAAAGGTAGAGGTAACCGATTAAAGTATACAGGGTCTGCATCAACTTTATCTTCATCAATGCCTTCTTCTTCTCGGGATCCTTAGGCATCAGCAGGCGGAAGACCTGGTTTGGGCATAGGCCCGAACTGTATGTATGCACTAGTTGGTAGAAAGGATTCAGTGGCATCTCCAGATGTGGTCACAGGTACCTTAGCTGTCTTTACACATGATGTACATGCCTTGATATACCCAGGATCCACCTTGTCATATATTACCCCGTTTGTTGCTAAGAAGTTTGAAATAGAGTCGGAGTTGTTATGCAAACCATTGAAGGTATCAACTCTAGTAAGAGATTCTATTATAGCTACGCGGGTCTATTGTGATTGTGTTGTGACAGTATGTGGTCGTGCTACATTGGCTAATCTGATTGAACTTGAAATAGTCAATTTTGATGTTATTATGGGCATGGATTGGTTATCCTCCTATTATGCTACAGTTGATTGTCGAGCCAAGTTGGCTTATTTTCACTTCCTAGGAGTGCCAGTCTTAGAGTGGATGGGTGATTCTATGATGCCTAGAGAAAGCTTTGTTTCCTTTTTTTAAGGCGCAAAAGCTTGTTGCAAAGAGGTGTTTGTATCACTTAGTCCAAGTGGAAGACATTAAGGCTAAAAAATAGGCACCAACTTTGGGATCTGTACCGGTGGTAAATGAGTACTCAAATGTGTTTCCTGATGAACTTGCTGGATTACCTCTTGTTAGAGAGATTGATTTTGGTATTGATGTGGATCCCGGTACGTAATCGATATCAATTCCACCTTATAGAATGACGCCTGCTGAACTGAAAGAGCTAAAAGAACAGTTAAAGGACTTACTTAACAAAGGTTTTATTTGGCCCAGTATATCACCTTGGGGTGCACCAGTGCTTTTTGTACACAAGAAAGACGGCATGTTGTGAATGTATATAGATTACAAGAAGCTGAACAAAGTAACAATAAAGAATAAGTATCCTCTCCCCTAAATAGATGACTTATTCAATTAATTTCAGGGGGTTAGATGCTTTTCAAAGATTGATTTAAGGTCTGGTTATCACCAGTTAAGAATTCGTGAAGCAGATATTCCCAAAATAGCTTTTCGGACAAGATATGGGCACTTTGAGTTTTTTGTCATGTCATTTGGATTAACGAATGCTCCAGCAGCCTTTATGGACATGATGAATAGGATTTTCAAACCCTTTCTTAATATGTATTTGATTGTATTTATAGATGAAATTTTAATGTATTCGCATAAAGAAGTTGAGTATGCAGGTCATTTAAGGTCAGTATTACAAACACTAAGAGAGTACCAGTTATATACTAAGTTCCCTATGTATGAGTTTTAGTTGACCTCGGTAGCCTTTCTTGGTCATGTGGTATCTGGAGAAGGCGTCAGAGTAGATTTTCAGAAGATAGAAGCTGTGAATAATTGGCCTCAACCAACCACTCCTACTGAGATATATAGTTTCTTGGGGCTATCCGGTTACTATAGGAGATTTATGGAGGGTTTTTCTTCTAGTTGTGCCCCATTGACCAAATTGATGCAGAAAATAGTTAAGTATAAGTGATCAAATGCTTGTGAAAGAAGTTTCCAGAAGCTGAAACATAGATTGACTACTGCGCCAGTACTAGCCTTACTAGAGGGCACAGAATGATATGTGGTGTACTGTGACGCTTCAGGTGTTGGTTTGGGTTGTGTCCTAATGCAGCATGGAAGAGTTATAGTGTATGCTTCTCAACAATTAAAGAATCATGAACAGAATTATCCCACTCATGAATTAGAGCTTGTAGCAGTGGCATTTACACTAAAAATTTGGCATCATTATTTATATGGATTGCATGTTGATATATTTACAGATCAAAAGAGTCTTCAATATCTATTTAAGAAGAAAGAGCTGAATCTGAGACAGAAGAGGTGGCTAGAGTTATTGATAGACTATGATGTCAATATTCTCTATCATTCGGGAAAAGGTAATATTGTAGATGATGCTCTTATTCGACTATCCATGGGTAGCCTAGCATATTTTCCACCTGTTCAGCGGAAAGTAGTAAGAGATATTCACAAATTGGATAACCTTGGCGTTCGCTTTGTGGATTCTTAAGATGGTGGCATTGCGGTTCTCAATACAGCTAAGTTGTCACTTGTGGCATTGGCTAAACAGAGGTAGTATAATGACCGCTTATTGCTCCAGTACAAAGAGGGAATTCAACAACATCAAATCGAGGCAGTATAATAACCGCTTATTGCTCCAGTACAAAGAGGGAATTCAACAATATCAAATCGTGGCATTTGAACTAGCAGATGATGGCACTTTGAGGTATTGAGGTAGATTATGTGTACCTAATATAGATGGGTTACGACAACAGATTATGGTTGAGGCTTATTGCCCTCATTATTCTATTCATCCTGGCTCTAAAAATGTATCATGATCTTAAAGAGATCTACTGGTGGAATGAAATGAAGAAAGATATAGCAAAATATGTGCTACAATGCTCTAATTATCAGCAAGTAAAAGTGGAACATTAAGGACCCGGTGGCCTAGCTCAAACCTTTAGTATTCCTGTGTGGAAGTGGGATGCTATTAATATAGACTTCATTGTAGGCTTACCTTTATCTTATCGAAGACATGAATCTATTTGGGTAATAGTTGGTCGGTTGACAAAATCAGTCCAAGCTTTATGTAAAAGAGATTGTCTACCTACATGGGACCCCAATGTCCATTATTTCACATAGAGGTTCCCCATTTAAAGCTCAGTTTTGGAGATCATTTCATAAGTGCTTGGGTACGCAGGTGAACCTCAGTACTTCATTTCATCCTCAAATAGACGGCCAAGCTGAGTGCACCATTTAGACACTCGAAGATATGTTGAGAGCATGCTTGCTGGATTTTTAAGGTAATTAGGATGATCACTTGCCTTTAATAGAATTTGCTTATAATAACAGTTATCACTCCAGTATTGGCATGGCTCCATTTGAAGCTCTCTATGGGAGATGATGTAGATCACTTATTGGTTGGTTCGAAGTAGGTAAAA
Source organism: Capsicum annuum (assembly GCF_002878395.1). Lineage (NCBI taxonomy): Eukaryota > Viridiplantae > Streptophyta > Magnoliopsida > Solanales > Solanaceae > Capsicum > Capsicum annuum. Next base: position 66,015,551 of record NC_061111.1, read on the forward strand.
CATAGGTATTGGGCTCGGATCTAGTCCATTAAGCTGTCAAAAAGGTTAAACTGATACGAGAGTGATTGAAGACTGCCCAGAGTAGGCAAAAATTGTATATAGATGTGCGACGTAGAGACTTGGAATTTCAAATTAATGATTTTGTATTTTTGAAGGTATATCCTATGAAAGGCGTTATGCAATTTGGTAAGAAGGGTAAGTTAAGTCCCAGGTATATTGGGCCCTATAAGGTTATTCGTTAAATTGGCCAGGTGGCCTATGAGCTAGAATTACCTCTAGAATTAGCTGCAGTGTATCCTGTATTTCATGTGTCTATGCTACGTAAATGTTTAGGAGAGCTGTCTTGCATCATCCCTGTAAAGGGTATTGAACTTGCTGGAGACTTATCATTCAAGGAAGTTCCCGTAGCCATATTAGATCGACAAGTCAGGAAGTTAAGATCTAGAGACATAGCTTCAGTGAAGGTATTATGGAGGAACTAGAATGTAGAAGAAGTCACATAGGAAATAGAAGGGGATATGAAAACTAAATATCCTTATTTATTTCAAAAACTATCAAAAGGTTCTTAAACTACTTGTCCCTTTATGTGATCATTAGTTTCTATTATATTTTGTTCTGTTGATATCTGATTCTTACCTGACATGTTTAGGTACATGATTTGTGCCTAGGAACCTTGAGATTTACATAGAAACACCATGCAGATGTAGAGTATAAGGTAAGTTACATGGTTGGTTATGACTTTTTAATTGTGTGTAAGGCCAAGACGAGCCTTGTGTACTATTGTTTTTAAGTTTAAGGTCAGGTGGAGCCTCGTGCGTTATTTTTTGAGTATTATATGTGTTGTGACACTCTGTGAAGTGTATTTGGATATATTCTGGCTAGAGACAGGTACCCGATAGGCCTATTTACAAAGGAAGCTCTAGCAAATTTTTTTTTTTTGGAAATTTAGGGAGTTAGACAAATTTAAGGCCTCATGATGGGTCAAGTGAGATAGGAGTTGAATAAATAATCTTAAGAATGTCTTGGATAGTTATGGGATAGTAAGGTGCAAGCATCATTTGAGGATGAATGATTATAAGTGGGGGAGATTGTGGTGCCTCGAGAAAATTTTAAACTAAGTACAACTTTGGCCCATAAAGAAATTACGGTACAAAGGAAAATAGGGGTAGGAAGTTGACCCTTTTAACCTTGGACACATCATTTAATTTTAGTAAATTTTTTTCAAACTGAACCCCTGGCGCTATCGCGCTGTGTCACTATAATTTGACAATTGAGAAACTGAGGGATGGTGTGACGTGGAGCCATTGCATTACCCTTTCTTTTGCGACCTGAAACTTTGGTACAATGCGGAGGAAATCATGCTGAGGCACTGAAAAAAGGATAATTGCCATTTTAGCTTGTGGTGCGGCATGCCACTGACCAATATGGCAGTGTTTTAAGATGGGAACTTAAAATAGGCGTAACTTCTAACCAAGTTATCGGATTTGGGCGAATCTTATATCAATGAAAAGCTTATTGAATTTTCCACACGACAAAAAGTGAAAATAGTAAAAATTCCTCATGGAATAATAATCATTAAATTTAGATACTAATACTAGACATTCTTGAGATTTAATTAGCAAGGAAAAAGTATTGGGTATTACAATATCTCCCCCTTGAGAACATTCATTCTAAAAAAAAGACTGACTGAGAAGGGAGAAAAGACAACTGTCGTACATACTGAACATGAATAACTGGAACATGATCTCATGACTGACATGACTGACAAGCTGAACATATAATACCGAACATACATATCTAATGTATGTGTAACTGATTCATGAATGCAAGACTGAGTGTTCTGAAGAACTAAGTTTCTCACAATGAGAATGTATGTCTGATGCATTATTACATAACTAAACTGATACATGAGTCCATGACTGAATATGCAATGGTACTTGATACCAAGTTTATAATAGGAACATGAGCAGGAAATTGCATGCCAAGTTTGTGATGAACACTAAACATAAAATCGAGTAAGCTTAAGGAGAACTGTTACCTTGATCTTGATCTAAGTTGGCGAAGAAGAGGTGAGGATACTTGGTACGCATGTCTGCCTCTACTTCCCAAGTAGCTCCCTCGATGAACTAATTTCGCCAAAGAACCTTAAATAGAGGGACTTCTTTGTTCCTCCATCTACAAGTCTGATAGTCTAAGATTTCAACTGGAACCTCTTCATAAGAGAGAGTGTTCTGAACATCAATGCTCTGAATAGGGACTACAACTGATGGGTCACCTATGTACTTCTTGAGCAAAGAGACATGAAAGATTGGATGAACTGAGTCTAGATCTAAAGGCAATTCAAGCTCGTAGCCTACCTTGCCAAAGCGACTGAGAATCTTGAAGGGACCAACATATCAGGGACTGAGCTTTCCCCTCTTGTCGAATCTCTTCACTCCCTTCATGGGAGAGATCTTTATATAGACATGATCACCAATCTCAAACTTGAGATCTTTTCTATGAACATCTGCATAAAAATTCTGTCAGCTCTGAGTATCCCGGAGTCTTTCTCTAATCAACTAGACTTAGGCGTCGAATACCAAGTCAGGACCTATGACTGAGGCCTCACTAACTTTGAACCAACTAATTAGAGATCTACATCTCCTACCGTAGAGATATTTGAATGGATCTATCTGAATACTGGAATGATAGTTATTGTTGTATGCCAACTCAATCAAAGGTAAATGGTTATCCTAACTTTCCTTGAAATCGATTGCACACGCCCTTAGCATTGCTATCTTCTAATATCTGAATGGTGCTTTCCGTTTGACCATCTATATGAGGATGAAAGGTTGTACTAAGATGAACTTGGGTACCAAGACCCTTTTGGAATGCTTTCCAGAAATGAGAGGTGAACTGGGTAACTTTATCTAAGATAATGGACAATGGAACACCATGCAATCTGACTAACTCCTTGATGTAGAGTTTGGCGTAATCCTCGGCTGAATAAGAGGTATTTACTAGAAGAAAATGAGCCGATTTGGTCATTCTATCTATAATGACCCAACCTGAATCATGCTGATGATGAGTTCAAGGAAAACCTGTCACGAAGTCCATGTTTACAACTTCCCACTTCCAATTAGGAATACTAAACTCCTGTATGGACCCACTAGGATTCTGATACTCTATCTTAACCTGCTGACATGTAGATCACTTAGCCACAAACTCTATAACATCTCTCTTCATCCCACTCCACCAATAGACTTCCTATAAGTTTCGGTACATCTTTGTATCCCTTGGATGAATAGAGTAGCGCGCACCATGTGCTTCTATAAGAATTCACTGCCTTAAGTCATCTACACCTGGAACACAGAGACGAACCTGAAAACAAAGGACACCATCTCCCCCTTGGGAGAAAACCTCTACTTTCTGATCCTTGACTGACTCTTTCAACTTGACAAGGCTGGGATCTCTATCTTGCTTTTCTTTTACCTTGGAAACTAAAGATGATTCTGAACTACTCTGAATACATATATCACCCTCTTTTGTATCGACTAAGAAAATGCCTAGTCTGGCAAGCTGATGGACTTCCTAAGCTAACTTCTTTTTACTGTCCTCAACATGAACAACACTACCCATGGATAGTCTACTGAGAGCGTAGGCCACTACATTGGCTTTGCTCGGATGATAAAGGACACTCATGTCATAAT
>NC_061111.1:66019339-66023037 GCF_002878395.1 Capsicum annuum
TGGAAGAGCTAATACTGGAGCTGAGGTGAGTCAAGTCTTCAACTCCTGAAAACTCTTCTTGCAAGGATCTGACTACTGAAACTTGACTTTCTTCTGAGTCAATCTAGACATAGGGGATGCAATAGAAGAAAATCCCTCAACAAACCATCTGTAATAGCCATCCAAACCTAAGAAACTCCTAATATCTAATGGAGAGATGGGGCGAGGCCAGTTTCTTACTGATTTGGTCTTTTAAGGATCAACTCTAATGCCACCACTGAAAATGATATGACCAAGAAATGCTACTGACCTTAGCCAAAATTTGCACATACTGAATTTTGAAAACAACTGATGATTTTTGAAAGTCTGAAGTACTATTCTGAGATGGTCTGCATGATCGCGCTCACTACGAGAATAAACCAGGATATCATCTATGAAGACTATGACGAATATGTCCAAGTACTGCTTGAACACACAGTTCATCAAGTCCATAAAACCGGCTGGGGAATTGGTAAGACCAAATAATATGACTAGGAATTCAAAGTGACCATACCAAGTATAGTAAGCTATTTTTGGAATGTCACATTCTCTGACTCTGAGCTGATGATAGCCAGATATGAGGTCTTTCTTAGAGAAATAACTAGCACCCTGAAGTTGGTTAAAAAAAATCATCGATTCTGGGAAGAGGATACTTGTTCTTGATCGTGAACTTATTAAGTTGACGGTAGTCTATGCACATCCTAAGAGAACCATCTTTCTTGCACACAAATAACACTGGAGCACTTCACGGGGAAATGTTAGGCCTGATGAATCCCTTATCTAAGAGATCCTTTAATTGTTCTTTCAGTTTTTTGAGTTCTTCTGGTGCCATTCTATATGGTGGAATAGTTATAGGCTGAGTATCTGGAAGAAGATCAATGCCAAAGTCTATTTCCCTTTCGGGAGAAATTCCTGGAAGATTTTCGGGAAAGACATCTGAATATTCACCTCTAACTAGAACTGATTCAAGGCTGGGAGTTTTGAAGCTAGTGTCCTTAACTTGAACAAGATGACAGACACATTCTTTAGATATCAATTTCCTTGCCCGAAGTTAGGAAACAAGCTTACCTCTGAAAGCAGATATACTACCCTTCCACTCTAGGATGGGTTTATTCAGAAACTGAAACTAAACTATCTATTTTTGTAGTCGACTATGGCATAGCAAGAATGAAGCCAATCCATGCCGAGAATGACATCAAAATTAGTTATCTCCAATTTGACTAAGTCTACTGAAGTGACTTTATGAAATATCATAACCGGGTAGTTCTTGTATACTCGCCGGGCTATGATGGTTTTACCTACTGGGGTAGAGACTGAAAAGGTCTCTGTTAGGATTTCGGGACTGAGTCTAAAATCGCCTGCTATATAGGGAGTAACAAAAGGCAAAAAAGCTCCTGGATCTAGCAAAGTATAAACATGCACATAAAGATTTGTAACTTACCAGTAACTACATCTGGAGAATTTTTCTAATTCTGTCGGGACTGAAGAGCATAGAGACAATTTGGGCATTGCCTACTAGTAGCACTGGTGATGGCACCTTGCTGATTTGGGCGACTAGACTGAGCTGAGGAGTGGAGATAACTCTGATAACCTGAATAAGGGTAGTCTTTGACTCTATTGCCTGGCTTGCCATAACCAAAATAGATATCGCTGCCAGCTCTGCAAGCACCTTTGTGGTTCTTACCATAAGTCTGACAAAGGGGATTAGTTTGGGGATTGATAACACTGCCCTGAGACTTAGAGCCTGGCACTCTATCTCTGTTACCCTCCCTGAACTTAGGAACTAGAGCACTAGCTGAAGAAGGGGATGGAACTGATGACTTAGGATGAAACTAGGAATGGTTTCCTCCTTATAATTTAGGTTGAGCGAAGTTGAAACCACCTGTCTTCGCTCTCTTATTATGCTTCTCCCTCTACTTAATATTTTACTCCTCTATCTACTGAGCATGAGTCATAAGCCTGACTAAAGTCATATCACTATTCAGCATGGTAGATCTACACTCATTTACCACACTATCATTTACCCCTGAAGAAAACTTACTCATCTTAGCTCTGCTGTCTACAACTACATGAGGGGCATATCTGGCTAATTGAGTAAACTTAAGATAATACTCTTTCACCGTCATATTACCCTACCTGAGGCTGATGAATTCTAGCACCTTAGCTTCTCTAAGCTCTTGAGGAAAGAATTTATCTAGGAATGCAGTGACAAACTCCTCCCACTCTAAAGGACCTGTATCATCTGACCTCTCTGGCTTCCACTGTTTAAACCAAGTATAAGTCACATCCTGCAACTGATATGCAACTAGCTCAGCACTCTCAATAGTAGTTATCCCTATGATGTCTATCACTTTCTGAACCTGATCAATGAATTTCTAAGGGTCCCCATCTACCTTAGATCCAAAGAAGGATGGAGGATTCATTTGGGTAAAGTCCCAAATCCTAGCTGCGGCTAACTTAGACACTGGATTAGCCAAAATAACTACTGTCCATTCATTTTTAACGGCAACTGACTAAGCAAGAGTTGTAAATGTGGCCCTGAACTCCGTATGAGAAACATGATCGCCCAAAGAATCTTCGGGCTGAGAGGCTGACTGATTTTTGTTTCTTCTTTTAGGAGGCATGTTCTGTAGAAGAAAGGGGAAAGCAGATTAGACTGAGAAATTCACTTGATATTATGCTCATTGGCACAATATGAATACCAAAAAAAGGGAAACTGTTCCTAAAATATCTTATAACCTCTTGCACATAAATGCGGTGTGCAACACACCCATGTACAAGACTCTTCGAGATATGGCTTTAAGACTTCCTAAGACTCTATTGAACCTTAGGCTCTGATACCAAGTTTGTAATGCCCCAAATATGGTACCCAGAATACTACACGGTGCTCATGGCCCCGAAGAACCACAAGCTAACCCATGACTGATATTTGTACTTATATACTGCATAAAAAATTTTATAATGCGGAAACATGAACTGAAAGGCCGTAATGTTCAATACTGAACATGATCTGAATGATATAACATCTGTGTGGGGTAATGGAATGCCTAGAACAAAACTGAACATACTGAAGTCTGAAACATGATAGTCTAGAAAGCCTCTAACTGACTGAATTATCTGAGTAAGGAGTTGATGGGACATGTCTCCAACTAACTCCAACTAATAAACTGATTAATGAGATAATAGGGAAATAATCATGTTCTCAAAAGATGAGGACTCACTTCTAACTCTGTCTGTGGATATATAGAATCAACTATTACTCTGGAGCTCGTGTCTCTAAACCTATGATATAAGACACTATAGCACAAATGCTTCAGTACTTGAAATATACTGATATATATATGAGGTAGGCTGAATGCATGGGGTTCATATGCATGAACAATAATAATAACTGACTAACTATCATGAGCATGAGATTACATGCATGAGACATAATAACTGACACTAATACTGCGATGACATAATTACTGAATCTGAATATAACTGATGACATGAGTGATTGTATCTGATAGTCCTGAATCTGATGGAACTATCTGAGTTCCGTACTATATCTGAGTTGGCTGCATCTGATAGTCCTAAAATCTGAAGAGCTATATGAGTTCTATTACTGATATTGATTGGCTATGTCTGACAGTCCTGATTTTGTAACATGAAACTGTGGGAAATAGTTATCTAACCAA
>NC_061111.1:66026037-66033993 GCF_002878395.1 Capsicum annuum
TTAAAATCTTTTCTTATTTTTAAAATCAAATCTTTACAAAATCATTGATTACATTTTTATTACGTACATAAAACTTTTAAAAAATTTGGCACTTCTGAAATTTTCTTATTCTAACTCTTTTATATTTATATATCTAGATTTTTTAAATCTTCTTAAAATCAAATTTAGTTGATTTAGAATTCTTACACTAATGAAAAAGGTATTAATTGTCATTAATTCTGATGACTTCTAATAAGAAAGGTTTTATCATAAGATATTTAATTAATTTTTTAAATATTCTTAAAATCAAATTTAGTTGATTTAGAATTCTTAAATTGATGAAAAAAGTATTAGATATCATTAATTCCGATGACTTCTAATTAGAAATTTTTTTATCATAAATATGTTTAATTAATTTTTAACTCTTAAATATTAGGAAAAATAGTGAAAAGACGATTCTGTCTAAAGTAGAGACTTTTAATGAAGGACAAAAAGTTCAAACAATATTTCTAAGATCCTTCACATTTTTTAATATATTATAGATTATAGATATAGATTATTTCTACTATATCAAAGAGACAATTTTAGGACGATCAAGGGTAAGGCTATAAATAGGCACATTATTGAGAGCAAAATGGTCATTATATCTGGTTGATATTGACCTATGCTCACCACAACCAAATCATTTCCATAAAAGCCATTGCTCCAACATTCTGTACCTCTCTTCTCTATCTTTTTTCTTCTCCTTCCAAAGAGCACTCCAACTTTCTCCGCTTTGCTTCTTCCTCCCAAGAAATTCATCTTTCGGTATCTTTGATGTTCCACTTCAGTTTTCCCTCCTTTTCTTCATGCTTTGTTCTGAGTACTGATTTCTTTTCTATTTTTTCTCATTTACTTTGTTCTTTTCTTTGTACGCTTATTCTCAATTTTTGTGTATTTTTCAATTTCTAAGGAATAATTATTGTGGGTTAAATTAGTTCGTTATTGAAATTTCCACCGCCTAATCGTGAAAAATAAATTTATGAAATATTAATTAACATCCAGTGTTAAATTGAGGATTTTCAACTATTTCTACCAGTTTTAAATCAACATATATGTGTTTCTTTGCATTTTTTCTTCCACTATATGTTCAACAATGCATCTAATAGAGAAATTAGTAAAGCTTTGTGACATAAATATTTCTTAGTTATTGCAATCTTGTCTCTACATTAGTGAGAATCACTCTAAGTTGAATCTCTCTCTTTCAAATTGTATGTTTAGGATGGTGGAATTTGAAAAATTCGAATACAGGTATGTTCTCATTATTTTGTAGGTACTAACATAGTAAAGTGTCAGTTAGAATTGCTAAGTGAGTTATTTTCGATATTTTAGGATTCACAATGGATGTTTTTCAGCCCGAATCCACGTCTATTTTATCTAGTATAAAGTATCATGCGGAGTTCACTCCATCGTTCTCTCCTGAGAAGTTTGAACTTCCCAAGGCATACTATCAATTGCAGAGAGTGTTCGAGATATGCTCATTATAAATTGGAATGCCACATACGATTTCTATGAAAAATGAATGTAAAGTAGACATATTACTTGTCTATGGAGCTCCTTCAGGTTAAATTAGGCTTCTCATTTATTTGGTATATAACTACAACAGTTGTTCATTCGAGTGAGTTGCTTTAATATGCTTTTGGTGCTTATAGGGAAGAGCTTTACTTAACACAATTGGAAACTTGGAACTTACAGGACCTTATGCAGATGCTTTAACTAAGATCGGATGTAGTTTAGAAGATGTCACCAAACAGGTATAGTATCTGCAGAAATGATGATTTGACTATTATTGACACTTAAATATGCTCTAAAATAAGAAATGTAGCTTCATTTACTGCACAAGTACTTGATTGATATGCTTTTCCAAAATAATCTAATAACACATCAACATAGTCAAAGTTTTCCACTCTCATCACCATTGTTCTGATATTGTCATATTAGTCATATAGAAGATGTGTTCCTTCCAATTAGGTCTATATCATGATAATTATGTCATTTGATGTTCGATATAAAAATCACCATTGATGTGTGACATACTCGGTATAGTAGTCTATTGTAATTAGCTTAAGTTTGTTAGTGTAATGACTGATAGAAACCAGATGCCTTATTTTCTAGGCTCAGTGGCGACGTTAAACTACCCTGCATGGGGTTACGAACTTATATACCAATAGGGACTTTTCAAATAGCTCATTAAAAAAGATGGGCAAGAGAAATTTGCTGAAAATTAGCTTGAGGTATGAAATGTTGATCTTTCGTGCTTCTGAAAATTTCAAACACTTAGTAAGATTGTTCTGGGATCTTGATACTACTAACGGCAGGTTTTCTTATATTTCAATATCTTTTTATATGTTCTTTGTTATGATCCAAAGTGATAAGAATATTATTTTCTCAAATGGGAAATCCATGGAAAATTGTCCGGATTGATATTTCATATCCTAGAAAATTCTATGGGAAAGTCATTGAAGGAGCTAATGGGAGGAAGGAATGGGTTGGCGGAGAAGATATAACTGTTGTTGCCTATGATGTCCCAATACCAGGATATAAAATAAAAACAACAATCAACCTTCGACTGTGGTCAACAAAGCTAGCTACAGAAGCTTTTGATCTACGTGCTTTAATGACGAAAACCACGCCAAAGCAATGAGGCTCGAAAAAAGGCTGAAAAGGTGTACCTTTTTCTTTAACTTAATTGAGAAATTACTAAATGATATCTTTCTTTACAAGCATTTTTTCCAATTAATACCACATATTCCGGAGCATGAATGCTGTGGATTTACTACAAAATTTAGGTTATTCACCATAAGAAGAGAATCCCCTAACGTTGTGTCTTGTTGTGTGTTTGGATCAGATTTGCTATATCTTATATCCAGTTGATGAGTCACTTGAGGTAAAGACGCTTATGTTAAAGCAACAATACACACTATGTTCTGCTTCTCTTCGAGACATTATTGCACGGTCCGAGAAGAGATCAAGGAATGCAGGGAACTGGGATCAATTCCCAGAAAAAATTGCAGTACAGATGAATGATACTCATCCAACACTTTTCATACCAAAAATTTTAAGGATATTGATGGACATTAATGGTTTGAGTTGGAAGCAGGCATGTAAAATTACTCAAAGGTTCTTTTTTTTCCTTATTTGATTCGATATTTTATTCACTGATTGTTAAAACATTTGAATCTTTATGTTCAAACTTTCAATATTAAACAAGGAGTTTTCAACTGTTTCTACCAATTTTGAAGCAACAGGTATGTGTTTCTTTGAATTTTTCCTTTTACTGCATATTCTTATTTTTTATTCATCTATTTTTTTGTTCTCTTTCTGATTCTTTTTATGTCTTATTCGAACTATGTTATACTTTTTCCTAGTTGTGTAGTTGTGTAATCTCCATTTTCTTATGAAAAAGGGGTCTTAAAGGGTGTCCAAATCTTGAAATTATCTTAAAATTTTTGTTGTGCAGCTCCAGTTTTGTGAAGAAGATTAAAAAGGGTATTAAATGGTGTCCAAATCTTGATTTTTTCTTTAAATTCTACATATTGTGGTGTTGTAGTAAGTATTGTCATCTCCATTTTCTGAAAAAAGTTCTTAAAGGCTGTCTAAATCATTTTTTTTTAAAGAAAATTGTTAAGCCACCCTATTGTGTCTAGCTCCATTTTCCGAAAGAGGCTCTTAAATTCTTGAATTTTCTTTAAATTTTGTATTGTGTAGCTCTGTATTTTATTCATTTCCTTAAAAAGGGTGTCCAAATCTTGATCGTTTCTTCAAATTTGTTGAACCAAGTACACTATTTCCTTCATATTTATGCTGTCTAGCTTCATTTTTTGAAAAAAAAAAAAAGGAAAAGGGTGTCCAAATCTTGAATTTTTTTCCTTAAAATTTGTTATTAAGAACTTATTATTACTGTAACTTTACTCTACTTCCTTTTTCATGTTTTCCCAATATAGAAAGTTACCAATCCCATTCTCTCACTATATTTGTGTTATTTAGGTATCCAAAACTTTTCTTCTTGAAAAAGGGGTCTTAAAGCATCTGTAAATCTTGAATTTACTCCTACCCTTTTGTGATCTTTGCTGGAAAACCAAATTTCAGGTAAGTAAAAGTGTGTTTGTATTTTTTCTTGTTTTTGAATATTTTTAAAAATGTTCTTTGTCCTTTTCTTTGAAACAACCTATCTACCTCCAACAGGTAGTGGTAAGGTTTGTGTATGCTCTACATCTCGAGACCCCACTTTGTCGAATTTCACTGGGTATGTTGTTGTAGAAGAGGGAGCCTTGGAGTAACTGATGAAGTTGCTGCCTTGGAAATATTCTCTTGCAGAAATGCAAGGTAAGACGTGTACAATAGACCTTTTACAAAGTTCTCAAAAATAGAATCAAAATAGATCTTTTATTCTAGTTCAAAACAGATGATGAAACAGAACCCTCAACTACAAAATATACTTTCTTTTTAACAACATTCTTAGATTTTGATCTTGAATCACTAAAGGACATTTGAGGCCTAAGAGTAGTTGAAAGTAGTTTTCAATGCAAACTAAAGAATAGTTCTAGATTTAGTATCTACATGCTGCTGAATACTCTTTTTTTTTCCTTACACTTTGAATCTAAATTCATCATTTTTATATCCTTTTTAGCTATTGCTAGCCTACATTGCCAGAAGGCCACTAGTGGTTGTGGGCGTGCAAGAGGAGCAGGTGGTACTATGTTTCAATTTTTTTATTATTGAAAATTTTCTCCGCCTCTTCATACTGAATGATTTATAAAATTTTATTTGACATACAGTGTTAAATTAGGAATTTTCAACTACTTCAATCTACATTAAAGCTACAAGTATGTACCTCTTTGGATTTTTTTTACTATGGCATATTCTTGTTATTTACCCTTTAGTTAAAAAAAATTAGTATAATATCATGGTAATTACCAAGATTAACTCAATATCTTCACTGTTTGATATGTATAATTTGTAGTCTTCGTACCATTCTGCCATTGACATTGCTAAAGTCCTTTATCGTCATCTTATAACCAAGAGAAATGCTAACAATTTATGAATTTATGTTTCAAACTTGCCTTTTGAGTTTTATTTGATTGTATAAAATTATCCTTCTAACTATTCTTAGTTGTAAGATTATTGATTGAACCAAATAACTCACATTTTCAGTTCCATAATAAACTATATGATTCCATGGTGAGAAAATATTTCTTTTGGGTTACTTTACTTTTGACATTAATGGAATCATATATGGTATACAAATCTTAATTTTTCTTAAAAATCCATACTTGTGTTGTGTAGCTCCATTTTCTTAAAGGGAAAAAGGGTGTTAAATGGTGGACAAATCTTGATTTTTTCTATAATAGTTCACTTCAAACTTGTGTTGTTTAGTTCTATGATCTCCATTTTCTGAAAAAGGGTCTTAAGGGGTGTCCAAATCTTGATTTTTCTTAAAAATTTTGCTCCATACTTGTGTATTGTGTAGTTGTGTAATCTCCAATTTTTATGAAAAAAGGGTCTTAAAGGGTGTCCAAATCTTGAAATTATCTTAAAATCAGTGTTATGTAGCTCCAGTTTTGTAAAGAAGATAACAAAGTGTGTTAAATGGTGTCCAAATCTTGATTTTTTTTAAATTCTACATGTTGTAGTGCTGTAGTAAGTACTCTGATCTCCATTTTCTGAAAAAGGGTCTTAAGGGGTGTCCAAATCTTGTTTTTTTAAAAAATAAAAATTGTTAAGCCACCCTATTGTGTCTGGCTCCATTTTATGAATAAGGCTCTTAAAATCTTAAATTTTCTTCAAATTTTGTGCTGTGTAGCTTTGTATTTACTCCATTTTCTTAAAAAAGGTTGTCCAAATCTTGATTTTTCTTCAAATTTGTTGAACCAAGTACACTATTTCCTCCATATTTATGCTGTCTAGCTTTATTTTTTTTTTCTAAAAAGGAAAGGGTATTAAAGGATGTCCAAATTTTGGATGTTTTCCCTTAAAATGTGTTATTAAAAACATAGTGTTACAGTAACTTTACTCTACTTTCCTTTTCATATTTTCCCAATATAGAAAGTTACCAATCTCATTCTCTCACTATATTTGAGTTATTTAGGTATATAAACTTCCCTTCTTGAAAAAGGGTCTTAAAGCATGTGCAAATCTTGAATCTACTCTTACCCTTTTGTGATCTTTGCTAGAAAACCAAATTTTAGGTAGGTAAAAGTGTATTTATATTTTTTCTTGTTTTTGAATATTTTTTTAAAATCTTCTTTGTCCTTTTCTCAGAAACAACCTCTCTACCTTCAACAGGTAGTGGTAAGGTCTGCGTATGTTTTACCTCCCGAGACCACACTTTGTCGGAATTCACTGGGTATGTTGTTGTAGTAGAAGGGGGAGCTTTAGAGTAACTGATAAAGTTGCTTCCCTGAAAATATTCTCTTGCAGAAATGCAAGGTAAGACATATGTACAATAAAATTTTTACAAAGTTCTCAAAAATAGAATCCAAATAAATGCTTTATTCCAGTTCAAACAGATGATGAAACAGAAGGCTCAACTATAAAATCTACTTTTTTTAACAGCATACTTGGTTTTTGATCTTGAATCACTAAAGGACATTCGAGACCGAAGAGTAGCTGAAAGTAATTTTTAATGCAAACTGAAAAAAGTTCCAGATTTACTATCTACATGTTGCTCAATGCTCCTCTTTTTTCCTTACACTTTGAATTTGAATTCATCATTTTTATATCCTCTTTAAGGATGACCAGAGATAGATCTGGAATTTCACATCTATTTTAATAATTATAGATATTGTTTGTATCTTATATTAATTTTATTATTATATTGTAATAATTATAGAAAATATCTTTCCATGCTTCTACTTCTCTAACAAATGTGAACATCATCGAAAGCAACCCGGTTGACAATTCTCAAGAGAACAGGATGTGCTCAGCTATCTATTCATAAGAAAATATCTTTTCAAGAATATCTATTGTCGTTCAGTTGTTTTTCTTGTATATGCTTAGGCTTGAGGCCATATTCTTTGTGGCTGGTATGCGATGTCAATCAGGCTTTTTCAGTATTTTTAGCTATTATCATTTAGTGGAAATGTGTTTTGAAATGTACTTTGTGCTCAGTTTATGTACTATTAACCTACATTGCCCCTTAAAATACCATTAAAATCTATTTTTACCATTATTTTGTTGTTTCTTCTCTTGTTTCATCATGTATGGTTGCTTCTTAAGAAACATATAACGTTGGTTGATTTTGGTCTATGCATAGATTCAAGTTTCTTTATGGAAGGCATTCTTGCCATGTTTTTTCTTTTACGAATAACCTTCAGAAAAACTTGTAGATGTTTGTTGTTTGGTGTGTTATGATTTGTGTGTGTTGTTTTTGAAATCTTGATCTGATTTTTTTCAGTGTCATTTTGGTGAGAGAAAAATTGAAGCTTTCTTCAAATGTCTATGGGATATCAAGATCAAGATGGTGTTCTAGATAATTGAGAAAGAAACTTGTTCGTACTGTTATACGTATTCAAAGCCAGCTCTTGCTAGCATTCTCCTATTACTGTGTGACATAATAAATGTGTACAAAATTTTGTGAATCATGATTTGAAAGAAATTCATTTTTACAATTTAAAAAATATGTTTAGATTAACATTTAGATTTTGAACTTCTAAACTAATTTATCCATTAAATTTAATTTAACAGGTATTGATCATGAATGCTCAAGAGATTGATCACAGCAGGAAGAAAAAATGCATCTGCTATTGTAGAATTTATAAATGCACATATATCATTGTAAATAGACAACAATCAATATGATTTGTGAAATGAATGTCATGTGAGCATCCGGTGGTATGATATTCCCACGGTTGTATAAAACATACATTTACGATCTTATGATATGTTTGTCATAACGATATATATATATATATATATATATATATATATATATATATA
>NC_061111.1:66036993-66038183 GCF_002878395.1 Capsicum annuum
GGCATCCTTATCTAGTAGATTATAGATAAGGGAGAATAAAAATTTTGATAGTCCTCACATTAAAATTTATGGTATGAAAGTCTTACATGTGGCATTTCTTTGTCATAATTCCCCTTTTAAGATTTTCCACATGAAACCTTTGTAATTGGTTGAATTTCTTTTTGGTTTTATTAATTATTTTCTTCATCATCTTAAAATATTTGTTACATTTCACTTTTGAAGATCAAATTATATGAACTTTAATCAATGTTTTTAAGAAAAAAATTATTATGTTGATATAATCATTGCAATTTATTTTATTTATTTTTTATATAGTTTTGAATATCTAATTTCTAATTTTATTGAATTAATATAACACAGTTTATCTAAAAAATAAGTCAAATTATTTTTTAAAAAATAAAACGATAAAATTTGAACAACTTTTGAAGACAAACTTATTTTACCACTAAAGCATAGAGGATGATTTTGGTAGTCCTAGCAAGGGCTTTTTTGATATTTTAATTTTTTGGTGAAATGAAATTATTACACATGATAATTAATAGTATTTTTATTACATATTTTCATTTTTGCCTATACTCTTTTTGTTAAGATCATTCCACTTAGATTTTTATAATTGGGTTCTTCTTGCCACATGTTAGATTACTATTTAATTAAAACTCCTTTTATTTTGAATCAACAATACTCAAGCTAACTTTCCTACAAAATTGAAGTTTTCAATGATTTCAACTACAACCTCATAGTTCTTTTTGATATTATAGTATAGTAAATAATATCTTATATTTATTGTTTCTCGTAGTGGACATGAAAAAGTATAAAACAATAATTAAAAGGGGATGAATAGGTTTATGTAAGGAGCATGTAAAAAATAAACATAATAAGTAAATAGACCAAATGAAGCAAGCTATTAATGTAGTTTAATTATCATTTAATATCCTTATATATTCTTATTAAGTTTGTTTATATGAAGGCTTTTAATTGAGGCTGTAATTATCTATAATATATTAAAAGTGTAAAAGGCCTTAGAAAAGTTGTTTGAACTTTTTGTGCTTAATTAAAAGTCCTTACTTCAGACAAATCGTCCTTTCACTATTTTTTTAATATTTAAAAGTTAAAAATTAATTAAATTATGGTAAAACCTTTCCGAAGTCATCAGAATTTTAATATTTTTTCCTAATTTAAGAGTTGAAAAT
>NC_061111.1:66038283-66114127 GCF_002878395.1 Capsicum annuum
AAAAGGGGATGAATAGGTTTATGTAAGGAGCATGTAAAAAATAAACACAATAAGTAAATAGACCGAATGAAGCAAGCTATTAATGTAGTTTAATTATCATTTAATATCCTTATATATTCTTATTAAGTTAGTTTATATGAAGGCTTTTAATTGAGGCTGTAATTATCTATAATATATTAAAAGTGTAAAGGGCCTTAAAAAAGTTGTTTGAACTTTTTGTGCTTAATTAAAAGTCCTTACTTCAGACAAATCGTCCTTTCACTATTTTTTCTAATATTTAAAAGTTAAAAATTAATTAAATTATGGTAAAACCTTTCCTTATTAGAAGTCATCAGAATTTCAATATTTTTTCCTAATTTAAGAGTTGAAAATTAATTAAATATATTTATGGAAAAATCTTTCCTTATTAGAGATCATCAAAATTAATGGCAACTGATACTTTTTCCATTAGTTTAAAAATTCTAAATCAACTAAATTTGATTTTAAGAAGATTTGAAAAATCTAGAAATAGATATAAAACTATTAGAATAAAAAAATTTTAAGAAGTACCAGATTTTTAAAAGTTTTAACTAAGTAATAGGAATATAATCAATGATTTTGTAAAGATTTGACTTTACAAATAAGAAAAGATTTTAAATATATATAAAAAAGAAAAATAATTGCAACACAAATTGGTTCAAAGTGATGCGTCTCTCTTAGTCTTTGGCAACAAGAAAAAAAGGTACTATATGGCAAACCAAAAGTAATGATCCACCAACCACTTGAAACTTCTGGTGGTAAAACATATATGTTAATGTTTACATTATTCTATTAAAGTGAGAGATTTTTGAAAAGTGATTTAAACTTTTACACTTTATTAAAAATCTCCGCAATAGGTAAAATCATTTAATTTTTAAATAATCAAATTTTACACGTGCGAGGTACGTGAGATTAAACTAGTTATAATATAAACTTGAAAGCATTGAATTTTTTCAGATAATTCTATAAGATGAAAAAATGTAATTAGCAAAAGATATTACCACTAAAATTATGAGGGAAATTAAAACTCAATAAATATCAAAATAATTTTTTTTTTGATGAAGTAGATATATGCATTAATTAGAAATGTTAGAGCAGTTCATGATCCTAGTCTGGCTTAACTACAAAAACAGTTGGGCTATGCCCAAAAGAAGGCACAGTGGGTGAAACATCCCTACGATAGTAAGTTCCTATCTTATCCGCCCAGATTTCACGGGCTACAAAAGGGGGGGGGATCTAAAAACATACAATCTGCAAACTGATTACACTTCACTCCTTCCTTAGCCAAAGCATCCAACATCCTGTTTTGCTCTCTAAAGTTGTAATGAATTGGTGGACCACCCATCCTTCTTACCAAGGATCTGCATGCATCAAGAATGAGATTATATAATAAGTGGTCTTGCTTTAGCATCAAAATAATTAGTTGAGAATCAGTGGTGATTTCGATAGGAAATCATGGTTGAGCATAAACCAGCGCCAGGCCTCTATGTAAAGCCAAAAGCTTCATGTGAATATTAGTAGTATGATGAAAACTTTGAAAGAAACCTCCCATCTAATTCCCATTGGAATCTAAAATGACCCCGCAATACCTCATTTTCCAGGATTACCCTGGCAAGCTCCATAAGTATTCAGCTTGTAATAAGATTGTGGAGGGAGAAGGGGGTCTAATACAATGAGATAGAGAGCCGCGGGGCAGAAGAGTTGTGATTGGATAAATGAAAGAACTCCATAGTATTCGAATATGCATTGCTAAAACTAGGTCGACCATGAAGGTGATTGAAGAGATTATTATTCCTATTTTTCTAGATATTCCAAAGGCAATAAGGTAGTTGAGTGGACCAAGGAAAGAGGTTGTCAAAGGTGGTGTTAAGGAGATACTTCCAAATGCTAGGCCAGTCAGAGGGAGTGAAAATCTGGGTAGTGATGTTGAGGTTGACTCTATAGGTATGAACAAGTTCTGTCCAAAAGGAGGAGGCAATACTACAATTGAAGAAAATTTGAGGAATATCCTCACAAGGATGATTACAAGACCCACAGGTGGGATTAATATTGATTCCCCTATGAGCCAAGGTGGCTTTAGTAAGGAGGATATGGTGAAGAATCAACCAAAGAGAAAGTTAATAGGTACTTTTGCAAGAGAAGGACCCTTTCCTATTTAAGATCTAAATGGGGGAATCAACTTTCATTCTTGGATTGTTCCAGAAACTATGGAGGATAGTACGCTTGATAGCTAAGGGAACTTCAAAATGGATTACATCCAGGTTCCAAGTCCTCTGGTGCCGAACTTGAGAGAGGATGAGAGAGAAGGGAGTAAGAAGAGGGTCCTGGATAATTTGATCAAGGGGAGGGGTAGTTTGGGATCCATCTATCTTTACTGGATGACATCCCTACAAAGGTTCCAGCTCCCGGAGATGTTCCTCCAAACTCTAGAAGTATAGGGGGAGTGATTGATAGGGTTATTACTGTACTTATTGGTAAGAACAGTAGTCCAAAGGGAGGATGGGGAAGAATACATCCTCCAGGCTAAGCTACACAGAAGAGTGTCATTCTTGATACTAGCCTTTTGCATACCCAACCCACCTTCTCTATTAGTCTTGGTAATGATCTCCTATCTTACCAAATGTATTTTATTTTTAGAGTCAATGGTTCCCCAAATAAAATTCCTCTGAATTCTATCAATCTTCTTATGAATTTTACTTGGGAGGAGGGTAAACAATATTATATGATTGGGAATCCCCCCTAGAGAGGCTTTTGCTAAGGTAGTTCTCCCAATCATGTCAAGAAAATTAGTTTTCCACCCAGCAAGCTTTTCATGCATAGTGTCAAGCAAGATTTGAAAGTCAGAGGCTTTAAGAGTGGAGTGAAATATAGGGAAACCCAGGTATTTTCTCAAAACTGGAGCTGGTTTTGATTGGGAAAGTTCTTGTTGGGTAGTAAGATTGTAGTTCCTAGAGAAGACAACCTTAGACTTAGCAATATTTACCTTTTGACCAGAATGGTTAGTGAAACTCTTAATAGTGGTCTAGTTAAGGATGTCCACCTCATGATTGATTCTCCTGGAAAGAAGCTTCATGCAAAGAATTAAAAGATAGGGTGACTTAGGGTCTTCCTGTCTTATGCCCTTGGAGGGCCTAAAGCTGGGGGTGGTACTACCATTAACCAGCATAGAGATGGAGGAAGTAGAAATAAAGGACATAATTAACCTAGAGAGAACAGGGGGGAAATTAAACAAGAAGAGGGCCTGTCTAATGAAAGACTATTCCAGCCTATCAAAAGCCTTCTCCAGGTCTATCTTCAGAAGCATATTTCCTCTTTGCCCTTTTATTTTAGTAAAGTGAGTGAGGTATTCTTAAACTATGATAGCATTATCAGCAGCTCTCCTAGATGAAAGAAAGTTGTCTTGAGTAAACTCAATGATGTTCTAAAGGAAAGGTTTGATCCTGTTAGCTATAATTTTTGTAACAATCTTGTACTGGCTATTACACAAACCTATGGGTATGAAGTTCTTGAGAGAGAAAGCATTCTTAAATTTAGGGATGAGGCAAATATAGGTAGAATTAGCTTTCATATCCATATGGGAGTTAGTGAAGGAAAAAGTACAAAAATCTAAAAGAAGAGGGGCCATAGTAGCCCAGTACTTCTGGTACATGAAGGGATGAATCCTATCAGGTCCAGGAGCCTTATGGGGCTTAAAAAGAAGACAACTCTTTTAATCTCCTCTAAGCTAGGTAAGGAATCTAGAAGGGTATGGGCAGAGGAAGGAATGGAACCATAGTTAGAAGGGTTTAGTTGACAGAGAAGCTTAGAACTTAACTGATCAGATGAGTAAAGAGTGGAGTAATACTCATAAATTGCTTGCTAATTTCCCAAGGCTGATAAACCTAAGTACCATCAACCAGGAGAGAGGTAATATAATTTTTTATTCTTCTATTAAGAGTAGAAGTATGAAAAAAAATTTGTATTCCTATCCCCTTCAAGAAGCCAGCCCAACTTGGATTTGAGTCTCCATAACTCATTCTCCTAGTCAAGGATGTAGTTGAAGTCTTTTAACAAAGTATGTTCCAGATTCTATAAGGAATCACTAGTAGGATAACTCTGGGACTTTTGGATGTCCTCTAGTCTAGCAAGCAAATGCCTCTTTTTGTGAAAAATATTACCAAATAACTCTCTATTCCAGGTTTTGGCAGTGTTCTCAAATGCCTGGGTAGCAATGGTGAGGTTGGCGCCAACTTAGAAGAAATTGGAAACCAGATCCTGAAAATCCCTATGGCTGCACCACATTGACTCAATCCTGAAAGGCTTATTTATAATAAAGGGGCCTGGATAGACTGAGTAACAAGGAGGAATGATCAGAGTGAGTCCTGGGTAGGTGCAAAATCGAGGACTTAGGGTAAAGATGGATCCAAAGATCATTAGCAAGAAATCTATCCAATCTCTCTAGGATCAAACGCTGCCTGTTCCTATACCTCATGTTAGACCAAATAAACTTGCTACCTCTATAACCTAGGTCAATGAGCTTACAGTGATTTATATAGTCCCAAAATTTAGAAGACCTAGATAGATTTAGATGGCTACCCTCAATTTTTCCACAGGCTCTGAGGAGTTCATCAAAGTCCTCCTAACAAGCCATGCATAGCAGTTAAAACTTGTAGGAGCATCAGACAAAGTCATAAGCTACTCACACAAGTATTTTCTTAACAGGATATCAGAACTAGCATAAACAATACTGAGAATCCAAATGGTGGGAAAAGTACTAACCTTCACAGTGACATGAATAGCCTGAGGGGTAATGGAGATAGCAATGATAGAAGTAGATTCACCTTCCAAATAATTACTATACCCCCAGAACTTCCAGCAAAGCTAAACTAGATGAGACAGTGAAAACTTAACTCCTCCATAAGCTTATAATGACCAGTTATTCTTTTCTTAAGAAGGGCCAAAATGGTAGGCTAATGCTTCCTAAATTTAGAGTTATTGGCTTTCCTAACATTCCATACTATGCAATTCTGTATTATCGGATTGGGATAATTTTGAAGGGTCTGCATCACTACCTTTTCTTTCCTATTTGGTGAAGGTGGTTTTGCCAACTCCTTGGCTTTTATCTTCTTTGAGAGGGGAGTGAGTCTGAATATAAAAGGCTCTTCTAGAATAAGTCTTGGGAGAGTAATTGTGAGTTCTACATTTTTCAACTTGTGAGGTAGGAGCACAATCACCAACTCATGGATAAGGTCTATGAATTCTGTTCTACATTTTTCAACTTGTGAGGTAGGAGCACAATCACCAACTCATGGATAAGGTCTATGAATTCTAGTCTTGTAGGACTTGCCAAAGTGCCCTCAACTCTCTGTTGTTGTCCCTTAGAGATGCTAAGGTCTTCTCTCTTTCTAACATTACCTGAGAGGGTTAGGTTGCTTAGGGAGGAGGAAGGGAAGGTGAAGCTTGTGGGATCAGTTTTGCCTCATAAGGACTCACAAAAATTGGACCCTAAGCCAGAAGAGGAAGATTTGATAGAGAAAAAAATAAAAGGGTTGAGCTGACTTGGGCTATCAGGTTTGATATGCTTTGGGGGTGATGTCCTCCTGGAAGGATGGATTGAAGGCCCTAACTCAAGCAGTCTAAGGTCAGCTGGGCCAGATAGGGGTTCTGGACGTGTAGGATTAACATCTTTCCCTCCCAAAGGACATGGAGTGGGATTGATTGGTTAGAGAGGCACGTCTCCAACCAAGTTGAAGGGATGTGGTTTGTTAATAGGGGCTTCGATACCAGGGAGATCATTTTCATTTACAATGGAGAGCTCATGGTTGATGGAGGAGTTAGTTTACATGGTTTCAAACTGAGATTTTGAAGTGTTAAGTAAAAGGAGAAGGTGAAGGATTTTTCCCTTGAATAAAGTATTAGTATTTAATGCATTGTCTGCATAGGGGTGGTCTCCATTACTTCAGATTAGGAAGATAAAGAGTTAGCCGTCGGCATGCAATAATCATTAGTATTAGAAGTGGAAGGAAGAGAAGTGAGGTGGCAGCTGTGGGTCCCATAATGTAAGACATTCTTTTTGAAAAAAGTATTTTCAAGAGAGTAATTAATATTATAAGTTGTAAAAAAAGTATTTTCAAGAGAGTAATTAATATTATAAGTTGTAACAGGAGATGTATTAGAATGGTTACGGGTTGTAGATGACCCGGGCAATCTGGATATCTGGGTAGTAAGGCCCTTTTCACTAATAATAGCGATGGAATTAGAAGTGAGCTTAATTAAGCTGGAGTGGCCTAAATGTCTGTCCTCCGAGGGAATCAGGCCTTGAGAGACCACTTGTGGGCCAGCCTCAATAGCTGTTGGCTTCTCAGAGTGTGAATCGGGTAAAGGATCCCAGTCATGAAAATCTAGGTCGACTGGTTCAACTAGCATCTCTGTTTCCTGAGCTTCGACTGGTTCCCACCAGCAGAGTACTAGAATATGAAGAAAACGGGGACTTACCTGACATTGCTGGTGTTTTGTTACCTGTAGAGTCCTTTCCAACTTTCGTTCGGCTACCTAGGGGATTTATGGCTTTTTTTCGTCTAGCAAAGGATACGATGCACCAACTTTCCTCTAATAGTTCCTTGTGCTGGACCGTAGGGATTGATTTCTCTAGATCCATATTTGCGACTGTGTTGTTAACTTCAAGCAACTAGTCTTTGTATGACTAAGTAAACCATATTTTTTGCAGAGTATCCTTTCGCCTTCATATACTATGGCCTGGTGGTGGTCACTGATGACAATCAACGTTTGAACTGGTAGATCTAGGGCCACTTGGATACAGATCCGAGCATATCTACCTCTGATTGTGGCCGAGGTACAATCAATTTTTATCAATTTCCCTAATTTCCTCCCCACTCATTCGAGGATGGTCGTATCATAAAACTCAGTTGGGAGATGTGGCAGGCGAATCCATATAGTCGTTGCTTTCAATTGGGTAGTTGAAGGGACGAAACATGGTTTCTATTTTCGTATTAAGAGGAAGCTCCCCGCTATGAACCAAGGTCCACCTTGAAGCGTCTTTGCTTGATTCGTAGGATCTGTGAATTTGACAGTGAAGAAGTTATGGCCCAGATCAATAAGACAAATGAGCTCAGACGATTTCCAGAGGGCTTCCAACTTTGTTTTCAAATATGGATGGGTGAATTTCTTACGGAAGGGTTTGACAATGATTGAAAATTCCCAAGACGCATACAACCGTCTTTTATCATCTGCGGATAGAGCAATGGAGTCACTCTCCAATTGGTCTAAGGGTACTTCTTCAAAAGTTACATCAGAGGGGTAGCCCAAAGGAGGTAAAAGATTTGCGACTGTGGCTTTGTAGGAGAGTTTACCCTCTTCCATAAGGATATCATTTAGGAGTGAAGAATTTTGCTGGGATGGTGGCAAGTTAGACATTTTCGAAGAACTTTTTTAGTAAGGGTAGAAGGGGGACAGTAAGGGGGAGTTAGAGAGAAGCCTAATTAAATAAATTTATTTTTAGCTATAACTAAAAAATAAATACTTGCACATTTTAGAAAAATATCAATATTTTTTTTCTATTTGTGATTTTCATCGAAGTATAATTATTAAATATTCTAAATTATGTCATTATATAAAATATCGAATTACTTGTAGCTTTTTGATATATTCTAATTCTCTAATAATATCTTCTTCCTCATAAATAATATTTTTTAAAAAATTATCCAATTATGTGATTGAAAAATCTAACAATTATAAAAACATATCAACAAGACTTATTTAACAGATCATTAGATATGCTAATTATAAAATAAAAAATATATGATATAAATTATTATTTTTATACTTTTGAGCGTGGGCTCTGTATATATATATATATATATATATATATATATTCAGTTAAAAGAAAAACATACCCTACAAATACATTTATTTTATGAGAATTCTTCCCATATATTTTAAGAGTCTTTAATTTGTATCCATATATATATTTAGGATTCCTTAATTTGATTAAATAACAAATTGAGGAAAAAGGATGAAACAACGATTTTATCTATTGTAAATATTTTTAATGAAGGAAAAAAAAATTCAAATCACTTTTCTAAGAGTCTTTACACTTTTAATATACTAGTGTAATTGCATGTGCGAGGCACGTATAGTGTTTGATTATTTAAAATTAAATGATTTTGTCTATTGAGGAGATTTTTAATGAAGTGTAGAAAATTCAAATCACGTTTCAAAGTTCCTTCGCACTTTAATATAATAATATAAATATAAACATATATTTTAGTGTAAGCACATATATATTTTACCACCAGAAGATCATCACTTTTGCGTTTGTTGTACAATGCTTCTTTCCCTTGAAAAATTTGGTACTTTTTAAATTTTTCTTATTCTCACACTTTTATATTTATTTGTAGATTTTTTAAATCTTCTAAAAATCAAATTTAGTTGATTTAAAATTCTTAAGCTAATGGAAAAAGTATTAGTTGTCATTCATTTTGATGAATTCTAATAAGGAAAGATTTTACCATAAATATATTTAATTAATTTTCAACTCTTAAATATTAGGAAAAAATAGTGAAAAAATGATTTTGTCTAAAGTAAAGGCTTTTAATGAAGAAAAAAAAGTTCAAACAATATTTTTAAGACCATTCACACTTTTAATATGTTATAGATATAGATTATAGATATATATAGATTAATAATCATTAAATCAAAATAGTAGTTCTTTTGTTTAAATAAATCAAGAAAAAAGCTACAATCGCTTTTCTTTTTGTTCTTCAATGTATATGATACTTTTTTTTGGAGACTCAAAAAACAACCAACTCGATTCTTAAAAAAACTAAAAAATTAAACGTCAAATTTAACTTTCACTTTTCTTGGTAGAGTTAGTTAAAAAAAAAATTAAACGTCAAATTTAACTTTCACTTTTCTTGGTAGAGTTAGTTTTCTTAAAATTTAATAAGTAGGTATTTAGATTAATAAAAAGTGTAATTAGGTAACTCACTATAAATAAATTTTTTCTATATACAAACTTTTGCATCCACCATGCTTTTGCATTCTATAATCAAACAACAACTATAAGCAAGTTTGGATTAACTATATGATTTGACATTTGTATCCTCCTTTTATTTAACTTTATTTTACCAATATTATTTAAATAAATTAACTCTCTAATGTCATAACTTTGATATTATTTAGGCATGATATCCATAAGAATAGCTTCTCCACTGACCTCTTCTTCAACTCCTTGTTATCCTTTTTGCAACTTTAATCTCCAAGTCTTTTTCTTCTCGTCCAACAATTTCTTCATGACCATCATACGCTTTTCTAACGTGAATAAAGAAATATGATAATTAGTCAAAAATCCTAACTCTTATAAAATGAATATAATTAAAACTGAGTCGCAATTAAATATTGAAAGAAAAAAACATCAGTCTACCTAAACATTAACGTCATAAGGCTAACTCAAATTCGTCCTTCCAATTTTCTCATTTCTAAAGCTAACCTTTAAGATTCAAATCTACAAAAACTTTTTCTCCTCAAAAAAATCTCCATTCTAAAAATAAACAAATATAATAATTAAAATTTGATTGAGTAGCACTAAGACCTTCATCAAATACTTTGGATATATACCTTGACATTAAAGAAAACATTTCTTCAACTCCTTAGTGTGTTATTCTTTTTGAAACCTTAGTCTCCAAGCCTTCCTCCCTCCAACAACTACTTTATGACCATCATACGCTATTCTAACGTGAATAATGAAATATGTTAATTAGTAAGATGTCCTGACTTTTAGGAAAAGAATATAATCAAAACTGAGAATATAATCTAAACTGAGTCACTACTAAGTATTGAAAGGAAAAAAACATCAGTCTACCTAAAAACTAACGTCATAAAGTTAATCTCAAATTCATCCTCTCATTTTTCTCCTTTTTAAAGCTAACTCTTAAGATTTAAATCTACAAATCTAATTCGAAAAATTTCTCCTCCAAAAAATTCTCTATCAAGCTTACACTCTTCCTTATCTACATTAACATAAAATCTCTAGTCAAGTGTACATGTTTTATGTGTATGTATAATGTTAATCGATAATTAGTCTATAAAAATTAAATTAATACAAAATTAATCAACATAAAATTAACTTCAAATTACTTTCATTTAAACAATAGTGACATCATAAAAAAGACGATGAAGTCAAGTGATCATAAATTGATGCTTCATTCTTAGTTGTTCTACTTTTGAGTTGACTAACTCATGCACTATCATTCCTATTCTACTTCTTTTGCTAGTCGCTACCATTCTTCATGTATAAATAATATTCAAGTAAATTTTAGTTATATATTTTTCTTGTAATATCAAACAAAGGCTTCTTTGTAGATTCACAAATTAATACTAAAGAAAGGTTTATCTATAATTTTTTCTATAAATAGCTTATTTACCATCTTTCTAAATTCAAAAAATAAGACAACTTTCAAAACATAATAGTAAATTATGTACAACACAATAATATTGTTGTACAAAATTTTAAATTCTAAATGGGACAAAGTAATCATGCACCATATTTTGAAGACTAAGGGATAATTTCAAAGACCTCACTTTAAATTTGACCTCATTACACTAATCTTCCTTATGGTTAGCAATATTATACTTACCTATCTTATTTTGATCAAAGATAGTGATGAATTTAACAAATGAGCCATATAATAACTAATGAAAATATTAAGGAGATTAAGAATTTACGTGGTTTGGTATGATGATCATATGATTTGAGTTTAAACTATGTAATAGAAAATTCATATGAATGACCTTATTTGTTTGAGACTGAGGTGTAGTAGTTATGGTTGGTCGATGAATCTAGTTTATTCAATTCTCTAATTCCTCTAATTCTATTCGGTTCCTCCTAGAATTGTCATCATGATTAATAAAACCAGCCTAATAGAAAAAGAAATATAAAAGCATGAAATCACACAGTTATTTGTAGACTCAATAACAAAAGCTATGATTGGTAAACTTACTTTGGAGAGATGACAATATCTTAAAATTAAGATTGAGCTCAACACACTTCATAAGAATTCGTCTGGTAACCTCAAGAGCCTCTGGTGACATAGTGGCAGTCCCAGAGAAAACTCCCACTTGTACTTTTTGGTGAAAAAAAACTAAAATACATCATAAATTTAGAAAACAATAATTGTCCTTCGAACACAAAAACATCAATGAGATTCAACAAACTTTAAATGTGTTAAGCACGATAAAGATTAAAAAAACCAAGAAAGTAAAGACTTGGCTTTGTCATAATTTTCTTCGGAAAAGCAAAGTAACTTCGAAGGGCTCTTCGGGGAAGCTAACTATGAAGGGTATGACAATATAACCAAAATATAAATCAGCCATGTACAATATAAAATAAAGAAGTATTCAACACAATAATATTGAGAAGCAAAATTAAATCACTCTAATAATTAAGAAGCAAAATTAAATTAACGAACAAAATTTTGTCATTGCTATCATAACAGAAAGTATTAACATTAGTGATAATGGAAACCTAACATTGGTGATGCACGAAGCCTAACAATACAAAAGGTACATTTAACATTAGTGATAATGGAGGAAAAAAACATTGCGAGAAAAGAAGAGAAGATTAAATTGCAGTAAAAGAATGTAGTCATCACGAAGAATCAAGCAAGCATATATGTACTTGCATTTTTTTTTCTCGAAACCCTAATGCAGCAGTAGCAGTCAAAAGTTTTGAAAGTGATTCGACGTTTTATAATTGAAAATCAACATAAGTAAAATGAATTATTACAGTTTTTTTGCCTAATTTGGGGATTAATCCTATTTTAGTTGGAAAAGAATTTTTTTCCTGATATTTTGAAATCTAACACAATAAAATAGCATGAAAAAGATTACCATAAGCTTAATAATTTAACCTTAATAAGAAAACCTTCTCCATTTAATTTTTATTATATTTATTATTATACATATTTAATATCATAAAAATAATGATATAATTACTGAAAAAAAAATGTGAAAAGACAATTTGGTTTATTACGAAGGTTTTTAATGAAAGATGAAAAGTTCAAACAATATTTTTATGACCATTCACACTTTTAATATATTATAAATTATCGATATAGATTATAAATTATAAATTATAGGTATAAATTATAGATATATATTATAGTACTTTTTCCGTTTTTAATTACTTTTCGCTCTTTAAGTTGCTCATTGTTTTGCGGGCTCATAACTTGCTTTGAATTCAAAAGTTTCAGAAAAAGTTTCAAACTCAATTTAAAGAGCCATCTCTTAATTTATTTTTTAGAAAAAATCAAGAAAATCTTTGAAAAATAATTAAGAGATTTAAAACAAAAATAAAAATTTAAGTTCAAAAGATCCCGGTAAGGGATAAAATTAATATTTTGAGAAGGTTTTTAAGGCATTCGAGATATATGCTAACTTATAATTGTCCGATCTATTTAAAACATAATTTTTTTTGACTAACTTTTATAAAGAAAAGATGGATCGTTTAGAAAGACGGGTCAATTTAAAGAAAATGAGAAGTATAAAACTTTGAATTTTCTATAATGACAACCAAAGCAAATGAATTTCACTTAAGGAGATTTTTTAAACAAGAAAAGGTACCCTATGAAATTTCAACTAAGTCACGAAAAGTTAAAAGTTAATTACGAACAAGTCAAATAAATAAATTACAAAAATCAGAGAGGAAAGGACATGGACTGACCACTTTGAAAAAAATGGCCCACAATTTGAAAATGTGAACAATTAGACTAGTCGGCCCATTTTATTTCTGTTTTTAGACATTTGACCCAATTGAACGCATGCTGTCTTTATACTAAATTGATACACTTTTATACCACATTGTTACACTTTTATACAATTATTGTATAAAATATGTATTTGTATTTGGTATCAAAGATTCATGTATTTAATATCAAATATTGTATTAAAAAGAAGAGCAACAATTACAATGTTATAAAATCGTATTTGATTGTTAGAAAAACTACATCAATTAGAAGAATAACTTTTTTTTTTAAATGAAGCTGCAAAAAAAACAGTGAAAAAAAAAACAAAAAGATTTTTTTAGAAAAAGAGGGCAAGCAATGAATTTTTTTAAAAAAGTGTAGCAGCAATTTTAAGAAATTAGCTAAAAGACAAGGAAAAAAACATGAAGGCAATAGCAAAAAATGGCCTAAATGACTATATTTTAGAAATTCAAAATTAATGGTCACTCGGCAACAATTCTTTTAGTAGAGTGGCTATTCTTGTCTATTCCCCCCAAAAAAGGAGTTAAGGGTTGGACCCTTGTTTAGGCCCAAAAATGTGTCCAAATTTGGACTTTAGGCTTTGAAGCAAAAGCATTTCAAAGTGACCTTGTCCTATTCTATTTGGACTTCGACCTACTTGTCTTAAACTCACTAGATAAGTATGCCCATGCTCTGTACGGGCCCAACACGTATCACTATTTTAAGAACTCGTATTGTCTTCACTTTTATCACATCATTGCATACCATTATCATGGACATATCATCGAATCCCAAAATTATATATATTTTATAGAATCCTGAAAATCCCATACTACTGGATGGTAAAATGACATTGACATATCATAGTGACTATTTTTTATATACATAGGTACAAATAATATTTCTAAATTTTATAACAGGAGATGCTTTTTTGCTGTTGTGATCAACCTCTTAAGCATTCAAGATCAAAAACCTATTAAATTGATTTTGATGAGTAATTAGTTTAGAAGTTAAACATGTAAGTAAAGAGAGAAGATTGATAATTGAAAATCATAGGACAAACAAAGGGAGTTAAACCATGGCTGCAAATTTTATAACCTGACTGTCCTGCTAAGATATGGTTTATCAAATCCCGATTCCATCTAGTTCTAAAAAATCAATCAGCATAGCCCTATTGAAGACCTAGACTTGAACTTAGAGGACAATTATAGTCCTTTTTGTCACGCCAATATAGTTTCATTTTCGTATTTGTTGTATAGGTTTTCAAAAGAATAATACAATACAATTAAAACAACTATCAAAACAGGCTTATTCATCAATATAATAATTGTCCTCTTTGTCACGCCAATATAGTTTCATTTTCGTATTTGTTGTATAGGTTTTCAAAAGAATAATACAATACAATTAAAACAACCATCAAAACAGGCTTATTCATCAATATAATAGTGGAGAAAAAGCCATTTTTGAAAAAAACCAATAAACAAGTATCATCATAGACTCTTTTAAAAAATGTTTATTCTTTTCTAGATTTCACGATTTTATGGATTAGATGAGGGAAATACAGGTTGGAAGCTTCCACTTATAACTAACACACTCATCAAAGCTTTACCCAGCAACCCTTGCTGCATATATTCCCCTAGTCTTTATCTAATTCCATGGAAACACAACATTGGTAATTTTTAACAGTTAGCATTATAAAAGTCATTATAGATTTATAATGGTCCGGTAGCCATGTAATAAACCATTCCTAGCCTCATATAACAGCATAGCTTAAGGTTAAACAACTATATTTTTGACAACTCTTTCCAATTCTTTGGTTGAAAATCCCCTAAGATATGGTTTATCAAATTCTGATTCCATCTAGCTCGAGAAAATCAATGAGCACAGTCCTATTGAAGACGTAGACTTAAACTTAGAGGACACTTATGGTCCTTTTTGTCACCCCAATATAATTTTATTTTTATATTTGTTGAATATTTTTTCAAAAGAACAATACAATACAATGAAAACAACCATCAAAACAGGCTTATTCATCAACATAATAGTGGAGAAAAGGCCATTTCTGAAAAAACCAATAAACAAGTATCATCACAGGATCTTTCAGAAAACATTTATTGTTTTGAAGATTTCACGAAATTATGCAAGCTGTGGACTAAAGCATCGAGGAACAACTAATGAAGAAGACACCAGATATTTTGTTTCTGGTTTTCTTTGACTCCGAGATCGTATTATTATATGGAGAGAACAAGTAGTTTTCACTCTCAAGAATAATAATTACAAATGCTACAGGTTACAAAAGGTATTTTGTATTTTGAAAAGACATAAAATAATATTATGAGGTTTTAGTAAGAGGAAGAAAGGACAGTTGATTCTATATTTGGATTAAGTATATATTTTTGATAAATAACTATGATTCATCAAGTATTACAAATGCTGTAAGTTGCAAAAGGCATTTAATATTTTGAAAAGACATAACGTGAAATTATGACATTTTATCTATAAGAGGAACCAAGGACATTTGAGAGTCATTCTATGTATGAATTAAGTCTATATTTTTGGTAAATAACTATGCTTGATCAAGTATTAACAAACTCAACAAATTTAGTAGTGATTTGCTATAAGATTAAGGCATGACATTTTTCTTCTTTTACAACTATATAATTAAAATTGGTTGATGAAGTTAATAACAAACTCAAGTCCATTCTTGCTATTAAAGATTCATCATTGTCAAAAAATCAATATTTTCTTTCTCGACCATTCTCAGTTATGTGATTTTCCTCCCTTTCAGTTGGAATTCAACCTTATGCTTGTTTCTTTGTTCGAAGAGGATATACCAAGTTTACAAGGACCTTATTTTTGCTGCTAGCCAACTACGGAACTTAAATATTTAAGCCGGGTAAGTCTACCGGCATAAACCTTTCTACAGTTTTATAAGCATAAATTGCAGCGAGACAAATTTATGTCTGCATGCTTCATTTGAATTTATACTCTATATGCAGCATGTAGCTCAGTAGACTTCTGTAGAAGTCAGCAAATAACCATTTTCAAACCCAATGTTAGAGATCTTTTGAAATTTGAAATCCTTACAGTGAAGGAGCATCAAACATTAGGGGAACGCGAAAAGGAACACTATTCAGTATCTTTAATTTTTTTTTAAAATAAAATTAAAGATAAGTATATAAGCAACATATTACTATCAAACCCGTCCGAAGTGCGAAACCACGTTTACGGCCACTTCTAATGATTTGAGAAACAAGTCTCAGGATCTATCTTTATCTTCATTACCAAAATACAGCAATACATCGGATAATCAAAGAAATTTCTTTCAAAATTTAAAAAATTATAACATCTGATTGCGATCAGCCAAACACAAGCACTGTGATGATTTCAATAATTTAATGTATATATGTGGTGCCAATGAAGACACATACACACATCAGCAACTCTCATTTCATTTCAAGAAATGTCTCTTACGCGACAATAATTTTTTAATGTATATATGTGGTGCCAATGAAGACACATACACACATATTTCTGTGGTGGAGAAATAATTTCTCCCTTGTTTCTTTAAAAATAATAAAAATGTGTCACCATTTGATCGGATTATACGGAGCTTAAAAATTAAATAATGAATTCATTAAATATGGAATTTAAAAAATTAATAATATGAAATAAAAAAATTACAAATCAAGTAATTTCTATTAAAAAAATAATGACAAAAATGAAATGAAGGGAATACAAATTTTGACAAAAAAAAATAATGACACATAAAATAAACCAAAAAAAAATACAAATATTGAAAGATATTTTTGGACAATTACTTGTGGTCCAATTATAGACACATTCATAGATAATATTCATTGTGTGATGAGATATAAAAATGAAATCTTGAGAAGATATTTTTGGACAATTATATGCATATGCAATGAATTAGATATGAATTATCTAAATTGCCCTTAAACCAATTATCGATAATGAAATGGACATGAAATATCAAAAATATCCTTGGTCGTCCCTTGATTCATCTTTCTATGTAGTAGTAATTTATTAGACTTCTAAGTACGTAAATTAGGAAATTACATGGAATGACCTCAATAGTGGGTCTCTAACCAACTTATTGGACTTCTAAGTCCATAAATCAGGAATTTACATGGGATGACCATAATAGTGGGTGACTTTGAATTTTTGACTTCCATAAGAAAAGTCTTTAAAGACAAGCCTTCATTCCTTTTTATGTATAGTATAAGTACATTTTTGCTCCTCTACATCTCAAATATTTTTAAACTTTTCATTCTCATTTTCTCTCAACTTCTATTTTAATTTTTAAAAATATTTTTTACCTTGATTTTTTTTCTTGTTTTAGATCATCTGTCTCAACTTTTATTTTTCTTTTACTTTTTTCTCTCTTTTTTTAAAAATTATTTATTTCTCTATTTCTCTCTATTTTTTGATTCATTGGTCTCAATCTTTATTTTTTTCTATTTTTTGTAACATTTCTCATTTTTTTCAAACTTTGTTTTTAATTTTTTCTTTTCATGTTGTTTTTCTCAATCTTTTTTTCTTTTTGTTATTTACTCTTCTTTTGTTTCTTAACCTTTATTTTTTTCTTGTCTTTTTTTATCTTTCTTCCTCAATCTTGTTTTTTTAATTTCTCTATGTTGTTTGTTCTCTTGTTTCTTTTTTTTTTTCCAACTTCTATTATATTTTGCTAATAAATAAAAAATTGGATAATCCATAAAGAAGTTTTTTTGACATCAAATCAAATTTAAGGGCATGATTTGTTGGTAGAAAGTCCTTTGGGATAAGTTTTGCTTCTAAGGCAAAAGTTATAGAACATCTCATAAATCAAGAAACAATGTGGTAGTGTCAACACTTGTTCATTGGACATAAATAGCGGTGTCAAATGGTGGATTGGGTTTAGATTGAAGATATTAAATGGGTTGAATTGAATATCGAGTTAGGTCATGACCCCCCAAAATTCACTTTGGATTGGAATGGGTAAAAATCGAGTTGGATCTTGACTCGCCGAATTTAACCCACTTAGTCTAAAAAATATTAACATATTAGTATTTAACACTTGTAAAGAAAATAAATTTGAAAGAGTTTGAAAGTTGGGTGGGTGGATAGGGGAGTGGGGGTGAGGTATGAATATTTTTTTAAAATTTATTATTTTATTTAAAATAAAAATTCATTTTTAGAGAGGGGTGTGGAGTAAGGGGTAGGAGGGGTGTGGTTTAAGATGGGGGTTGTGGTAAAAAAAAAATAAAAAAAATAATTTTTAAAAAAATAAATATATTTTTATTAGAAAAACTTATATTTTTTCTTAAAGAAATTAATATTTTTTTCTTTAAAAAATTTGGGAGAGAGTAGGGACTAGAGGTGTGGGTGTGGAATGTAGGAGTTGGGGAAAGGATGGGGATTGGGTAAGAATTTTTATTTTTTTAAAAAATAAATTAATTTTGTTTAAAAATATATGTTTTTTGGGAGGGAGGAGGAGGGGGACGGGAATATCGTATAGGGAAAGAGGGTACGGGGAGTGGAGAGTAGAGGGAGTGAGAGTTGGGGTAAGATTAATTTTTTTGTTCAAAAAATAAAATTTATTTATTTACTTTTAAAAATTAATTTTTTTTAACTTTTTAAGGTGGGGATGGGGGTTCGGCGTAGGAAGGGGGGAATGGGGATAGGGTGGGTAGGGACAAGAAGAAAATTTATGAAGATCTTTTTAAGAAATAAAAATAATTTATTTAAGGGATGCGGGGTGGGGGTGGGATAAGTTGGTTTGTGGTGGGGTTGGGGTAAGGTGGAGGGGGTGAGGTAAGGTGGGTGATT
This sequence comes from Capsicum annuum, assembly GCF_002878395.1. Lineage (NCBI taxonomy): Eukaryota > Viridiplantae > Streptophyta > Magnoliopsida > Solanales > Solanaceae > Capsicum > Capsicum annuum. The sequence continues at coordinate 66,056,871 of NC_061111.1, forward strand.
TTGAGAGTGAGAGGACACATTGTAACTTTCTTCCCTATTTTCATTAAGAAAATAATTTTTCTACTAAACGGGTTGAAGTAGAGATTGATTGGGCTCATTTGAACCAAATTTAAAAATGGGTTGGGACTTAATGGGTTAAGATTTACCCAATAACAAATTATCTTGAACCCAACCCATTAAGTTTTGGGCAGGTTGGGCGGGTAAACTCAATTTGGATTCATTTTTACACCCCTAGGCATAACTTATTATTTTGGGAGGTTCTTGGGGTAAGTCTTGTCTTAGAGGAAATACTAATAGAGCATCACATAAATCAAGACACAATATGATAGTGTCAACTCTTGCCCATAGGGCGTAACTTGTCGACTAAGTCTTGCCTCTAAAGTAAGAGTTATAGAATATTTCATAAATCAAGACACAGTGTGGCAGTATCAACTCTTGTCCATGGGGCCTAACTTGTTGTTTGAAGGTCCTTGGACTAATTCGTGCCTCTATGGCAAGAGTTGTAGAACATATCATAAATCAACACATAATGTGGAAGTGTCAACTCTTACCTATGGGGCATAACTTTTTGTTTGAAAGTCCTTGATTTATAAAACATCTCATAAATCAAGACACAATGTGATAGTGTAAGCGTAACCTATTGTTTTAAAAGTCCTTGGGCTAAGTCTTGGCTTTGAGGCAAGACTTATAGAATATCTCTTAAATCAAAACATAATCTGATAGTGTCAACTCTTACCTATGGAGTGTAACTTGTTGTTTGAAAATCCTTGGGTTAAGTCTTGTCTCTAAGTCAAGAGTTATAGAGTATCTCATAAATCAAAGCACAATATAGTAATGTCAACTCTTGCCCATATGGAACAACTTGTTGCTTTAAAGCCTTTTGTCTAAGTCTTGTCTCTAAGCGGAGTCATAAAGCATCTCATAAATTAATACACAATATGGTAGTGTCAACTCTTGTTCATATGACATAACTTGTTATTTGATGGTCCTTGGGCTGAGTCGTACCTCTAAGACAAGAGTTATAGAGTACTTCATAAGTAAAAAAACACAACGTGTTAATGTTGACTCTTGCACAATATGCGTAACTTGTTTGAAAATTTTTGAGATAAGTCGTTCCCCTAAGGTAAGAGTTGTAGAACATCTCATAAATAAAGACATAACGTGGTAGTGTCAACTCTTGCCCGTGGGGCATAATTTGTTATTTGAAAGTCCTTGAGCTAAGTCTTGCCTCTAAGGCAAGAGTTGTAGAACATCTCATAAATGAAGACATAATGTGGTAGCATCAACTCTCGCCTGTGGGCCATAATTTATTATTTGAAAGTCCTTGATCTAAGTCTTGCCTCTAAAGCAAGAGTTATAGAATATCTCATAAATGAAGACATAACGTGGTAGTGTCAACTCTTGCCCAAGGGGCATAATTTGTTGTTTGAAAGTCCTTGAACTAAGTCTTACCTCTGAGGCAAGAGTTGTAGAACATTTCATAGATGAAAACATCACGTGGTAGAGTCAACTCTTGCTCTTAGGGCATAATTTGTTGTTTGAAAGTCCTTGAGTTCCTCTATGGTAAGAGTTATAGAACATCTCATAAATCAAAACACAATGTGATAGTGTAAACTCTTGCCCATGAAATATAATTCTTGTTTAAAAGTCATAAGTCTTGATTCTACAATGTGGTAGTCTCAAATTTTGCTAATGAGGAGTAACTTGATTGGAAGAAATCGAAGAGAAGAAAAAATAATAATAAAAATTATGAAAAAAGAAGAAAAATATTTTTTAAAAATCAAAGAAAATAAAAAATAAAGAAAATATAGAAGTTGAGGGGAGAAAAGAAAAAAAATAAAGGTTGAGAAAAAACAAAAATAGAGACAAAACAAAAAAAAGATTGAGAAAAAGGAAAAAAGAAAAAAAAGAGAAAAAAATATAAATCAAAGAAAAGTAAAAAGGAGATAATAAAAAAATAAATAGAAGTTGAGTGGAGAAAAGGAAAAAAAAGTAAGGGTTGAGAAAAACTAAAAAGAAAAAAAAATCAAAATAAAATAAAAAAGAGATTTTTTTTGAAATAGAAGTTGAGAGGAGAAAAGGAAAAAAAATGTAAGGATTGAGAAAAACTAGGGGGGGAGAGAGATAGAGAGAGAGAAGAAAAGATATAAAATAAAATAAAATAAAAGAGAGAAAAAAAGTTGAAATTTGAAAAATAAATAAACATGGAGGTATTTAGAAATATTTGAGATATTGAGGAGTAAATATATAATTGTGCTGTATAAAAAAGGGAGACTAGTCTTGTAAGACCATTGTTATAAGGGACAAAAAAACAAATCCATCCATTATAAGGGTTATTTATGTAATTTATCCTCCGTAAGAAACTACTCCATTTGTCCTAAAAACTAACAAATGGGGCCAACTACGTAAATGACCTGCATAATGGTGACTTTATTTTTTCGTCTCCCATAAAAAATTCTACAAAATTAGTCTCTCTTATTTTTATGTATAGTAGTACAATACCTATTTGCCCCTCTAAACAACTCTTCATGCTTATTTATCTTTGAACTTCCATTTTTTCTCTCTCTTTTGTTTGATTTTTATTTTTCTCTCTTTTTTTAAAAAGTTTTTTCTTAACCCTTGCTTTTTTCTTTTTCCCCTAAGAACTTTCAAATTTTTTTTAAAAATAATTTCTCTTTTTTTTTGTTTTATTTTTTTATTTTTTTTTAAATTTCTTTTCTTATTCTTTATTTTTCTTTTATTTTTTTCTATCTTTCTTTTCTTCATTTTTACTTTTTTCCTCAACCTGTATTTCTTTTCCTATATTTTTGTCATTTTCTCCTCTCAACTTCTATATATATATTTTTTTGTTTTCCTTTCATTATTTTAAATATTTTTTCTTTATTTTTTTTTTAAATTTATGATATGCTCTATAAATCTCTCAGAGGAAAGACTTAATCCAAAGACTTTTAAACAAGTTACATTCCATGGGCAAGAGTTGAAACTACCATATTAAGTTTTTAATTATGAGATGTTTGATAACTCTTGCCTTAAATGCAAGACATAGTCTAAAAACTTTCAAACAACAAGTTACGCCCTATGGGCAAGAGTTGATACTACCATATTGTATCTTACCTATGAAATGCTTTATAACTTTTTCCTTAGAGACAAGACTTATCCCAAAAGACTTCAAACAACATGTCACACCCCTAAATTTACTTTGATTTTAAAGAAAGAACATCTTCTTTGCAGATTATCCAACTTTTTATTCATTAGCAAGATATAATAAAGGTCGAGCAAAAAGAAAACAAATTGAAAATAAAAAAATAAGATGGAGCAAAAAAGAGAAGAAAAAAGAAGGTCAAGGAAAAAGAAAAAAGAGAAGAATAAAAAACAAAACAAAAAAGAAAAATAAAGATTGAGGAAAACAAAAATGAGAAGAAAAAATAAAAATAAAGTTTGACAAAAATGAAAACAAAAATAAAAAAATTGAAGAAAAATAAAGGCTGAGACAAATGAATTAAAAAAAGAGAAATGAAAAATAAATAATGTTTGAGGAAAAAAAGGAAAAAGAGAAGAAAAAAGGAAAAAACTAAACTTAAAAGAAAATTAAAGGTTGAGATAAATGTATCAAAACAAGAAAAATAAAAATTAGAGAAAAATAAAAAAGGAAAAAAGAAGAAACAAATTAGAAATTGAGAGAGAAAGGAACATAGAAAGTGAAAAAACATTTGAGGCGCAGAGGGGCAAAACGGTAATTGTTTTATATATAAAAAGGAAGGAAGGCTAGTCTTTAAAGACATTCTTATGGGGGACAAAAAAGTAAAGTCACCCACTATATGAGTCATCCCGTGTAATTTCTTGTAACACATGAGCTTTAAGGCCCACAACCTTGTATTCACGACCTTGAGGTCTTAACTTTATTCTGATAGGCTTTAGCCCATAGAATCTGTACAACTACTTTATTTTCTTGTTTTTCTGTGTATCAACATACACTTTTTGTATCACTGCAGGATAGTTCTTATGGACATGAATTGGGGGCTTGAACTCGATTAAGGTATGCATTTTCTTTGCCAATTAAAGAGATGCAAAGGAAGAGAAAAGTCTGTTTGGACTTGAGATAGTTTTACATGTCAAACAAGACAGAAAAGAATTAGAATCTATCCAACACATAAACACACATAATACTAATTTGTTATGAAGAACATAATGACTTCCAAAAATGAAGGAAGCAAAAAAATAACCTTCTATTGAAGGAACGCGATATTTAACAAATAAAACCTTCTCAAAATGGAGGATCACTTAAGATAAGCATTCAAAAGATGCCTTTTATATCACATATAACACTGAGTCTTGAGATATTTTGGAAAAAGAGCACTTAAAGAAATAGAAATAAGCAAAATGGAATACTGTCACAACCCAAAAACTAAGGGCCATGATGATACCTGTCGCAACAAGCTTGGCAAGTTAGTCAATCACCCAAACTGATATAAAATGAGAAAAAAATAATACCAAATATCTAGGTAAGTCTTATAGAATGAATTTGAACCACACATATACAATAACAATAGAAAAGTACATAGCATTGATACCATAAATCTCTCCAAAATCTGCTGTCACGGTGTAAGAACCAACTAAGCGTATGTAACACCTCAAAAATCCAAGACAATATTAGAATCATGATTCAAGTACATGCAAAATAAAATATCATGTTGTGATAGTTTGATAAGAGACTTAGACATATGTTAATGACACACATATCTCCTACCTTATAGAATAGTCAACATATCCTTTATCGATGTAATTCTCGAGAATAATATTACTAAAGTCAACTTCAAACAAGAATAACTTATAGATTATTAATATTTTTTGATCTCAAAACCCACCAAAAGATAGATAACTGAATTATCTTTCCAACACATTTAGTTTCTCCTTAATTCGTTTTTGGAGTAAAAAGTTATAGCCAATTTACTGAAGCACTATCAAAGCTGCTAGTGACAACGAGTCATCGTCAGACCCTACGGAACATTGGGTCACACAACGAGTCATTTTGTGACGAGTAGTGACAGTAATAGGGACCAAAATTTGAGTCCTTTTGCTACGATTCGTACCAAACCCTACGAGTCATCACCTAAGCTGTCGGGACTGCTTCTAGGAGTTCGTCAGACGATTTTTAAGGGGTTATTTGGTCTTTTCCCACTCTTTTAACACCAAAACTATGTCGTTTAAGATTTCCAAGAGCTAAATAATTATTCTAAATCACCCTCAAATCCTCCATTACTCAAATTTCACTTAACACTTAGAAAATCTAAAGAGAAAAAGGGGTTTTTCTTCTCCAAGCAAGAACTAGGGCTTTTTAACTTCCGGCTTCAAATCCAAAGATTTCCTCATAGTTTTCAACCTTAGGAAAGTGGGATTTCATCAATGGGTTTCCTTTTACCCATTGAGTCCCAAAGTTAACTAAATTTTTCCTAAGTTTAATTCACCCTTTAAGCTTAGGGTTTTCATGTAAAGTGCTAATGCCTTAAGTTTTCAGTTTATTGCTTGACTAAACCATGAATATATATTTCCTACAAATTTAAGTATCTTTCTATACTTATAACTATGACATCTCGTTATATTGATAAATTCTTAATTTTGGGCTTGAGTTATGAAATTTTTTACTACGTTCAGATTGTTGTATTGCCATGATTAGTTGCATTCTTCAGAGATGATAGGTTATGAACACCCGGTGACCTAGGATTTCATGCGTACACTTATGAGTGATAGCTTCTCTAGATTTAATATTATTGAATACTTTCAAATTATGCATTTAGTTTCAATTTTCAAAATATTACTATTGTTGGGCATTTTTAGTTATCTGTGTCATTTAGTTAGGAGTAGTACCATCCCCTTTTTACTAAAAAAAGATTGAGTTTATTAGTTAGAAAGGATTTTTATTTACTAAAAGTGTCAAAGAAGATGCAAAATGTATTTAGAAAAGGATTTTTAAAACTTAAATTCAGAGTTGCCACTTGGCATAAATCTGGAGTGCCAAGTCACCTTTGGAAATCCCTTTTCAAAATGATTTTTGACTCTTTAAAATTGGTCTACAAATAGAGATTCTGATTAAGAAATTCTGTTGACCAAGGAAAAGGTGTTTAGCATCCCTCAATCCCATGGTTCGACCATGGCTGCTTCATGGATTATATCGGCTAGTAAGATACTATGAAATGCATAAACCAACAAAACACACAATAAGAAAACAAACAACCAAACAGTCAAAACTCTAAGAAAATAGTGTCCAGTTCAATTTATTACAAACCAAAATAAAAAATGCTGAAATGAAAATCTAAACTTTTCTAACTACCCTAACTATGCTTTAATCGATGTCTCGAGCCTTGATCATAATCGGTCTTCTGAATACAGAGTGTCGCGAGGCATTCCCCAATGGATAGATACATGTGGCCTTAGGGCATCCCCGACAAATAAATACATTTGATGGAAAATGTGATAGAAAAATCATTCGAAACAACAATTCATATATTTAATAATATAAAATCCTAAGGCTTGTCTACCAAAAAGCTAAGATTTGCCTATTAATTCTTGACCTAAACATGATACTCTCGCATTTAACAAACTCGATGTTTATCCTGAATTAAACAACCATCAATGAATCAAAATAACTAATATACAACTTTATCAATCTTTCAATTCCCACCCTAATTTTAATTTTAATGCAAACCCCTACGTGGAATTAGTTATCCAAAACCTTCAAATTTGTACCATCAAGATAAATTATTCACAATAATCAAACACCAATAAAAAATCACCCAAAAAATAGAACCATGACATGAAAACACATCCACAATCACATAAAATTAAGGGAATAGAGTTGAAAATTATATCTTAGAGGAAACTTTCGAAATCAAAGTGTTGCTTGATAAAAAGGTAGAATCTTATTTCGATAACCTCAACTCAACCTCAATATTAATAAACCCAACCTCGGTATAGCCTTCACTATTTTATGCCAAAATTGAAACAAAATCACGATAACCGATGAAATCCATGAACAATTTCCTCGACTATTTTTCAATAGGATTTAGTGGAAATAGGGATGGAAAGAGTTGGTCAAACCTAATTTTTAGGGGTTTGGATGTTCATTCATTATTTTGGGCAATTTTTAATGTGGGTTTAATCGTAGATGGAGCTGGGTCATTGCTATCACATCATGAAAGCTCTGTTAAGCTTAATTGATTGGATTTTGAGGGAGCTGGGTCTCTGTTTTCACTTCGTCGGAGCTTCGATGAGCTCAGAGATAAAAAAATCAAATAAAAATGGTTCAAGTTCTTGACCCCCATCGATTATTTTCTCTTACTCTCTTTCATTTTCTTTGATTTCTCACCTTTTTTTCTTAATCGCTTATTAATTTCCTTTGCCCTTCTCTCAATCTCTCATATTCTTTCGATCTAGTTTTTACTATCTTTTTGTGTGTTTACGTGTGTATATCTTTCAGTGTGTGTGTATGAATAATAGTGTGTGAGGTGTAGTATGAGGAGCCACTAAAGAATATGGGGTAAATTTTTGTGTGTGCACTGTCATGTATAAATCCTGTCCTTAGTATGTGTGTAGGGTGTATATACATATCTGTGTTGTGAAAGGGAGAAAAAGTTACAAGAGGGGGCCTTGGGAGGGAGGGGTACGTGGTTTAGGAGGGTGGGGCGAGATGGGTGAGTTGTCCAAATTTAAATAGGTGAGGTGGTTAAATTGTTATTTTGTGTTATAGAGGGGAAAGTATCAAGTGAGGCGGAGTGCATGGTGAGGTGAGTGGGTTGACTTAATTTAAATATTTGGGGAGGGTCAAATTTATGTGTCTATATCATGCCCCTCTTTGGCTTTAAACACAAATTGTTTCCAGACAAAGAAGTAGACAACAAGACAGAGTTTGACCCGACCATTATTCTAAAGGAACAAAAAAAGATAGAGTGCAATCGAAACTTGATTTTGGGGATCCTACTTATCCTAAGTTATGTGGAGATCAAGTTAAAGGTATTTTATAAGGTGGAAAAGAAAAGGGACTATACCAAGTTGGAGAGTCGAGTGAGATCTTATCGATATTTTGGTCTGCGATTTGATTATTGCATCAGAATAAAAATTACAAGTTAAAAGATAAATGAACTTACAAAAGTCCTATCTATGAAATTTTTCCTGACTCTTGACTTGATTCATCAATTCTTTCAAAAGTGATAAAAGATCTAATCTTCATTAGATTAAATTTTAAAATAATTCCTTCTCCATACAAAATTTGGTAGTGGTGATGAACTCAAAAATTGACCATGTTCTGCAGGTAGTACTTCTAAATTTGAACTTGAACATGACAATCTTCACCCTATTTTTTAGGTGGGCTCCTGACTTTTAATTGCTTCACCTTGTTCTCTAGGAGAGCTCTAAATTGATATTTCTTCACCCTATTCTCCAGGCGGGCTCTTGACTTTTAATTTCTTCACTCTATTCTCTAGGCGGGCTCCTGACTTGCTATTTTTCACCCTATTCTCCAGTCGAGCTCCTGACTTGCTATCTCATCACCCTATTCTCTAGGCGAGTTTCTAACCTGCTATTTTATTACCCTATTATCCAAGCTAGCTTTTGACTTGCTATTTTATCACCCTATCTCCAGATGGGATCCTGACTTAAAATTTCATCTCCTTATTCTCCAGGAAGGCTCCTGACTTTCTATTTCATCACCCTATTCTCCAAGCGAGCTCATGACTTACAGTTTCATCAACCTATTCTCGAAGAAGGCTCCTAACTTACAATTCCATTACCCTCTTCTCCAGGAGGGCTTTTGACTAGATATTTCATTACCCTATTCTCTAGGTGGGCTCATGACTTATAATTTCAACATCCTATTCTCCAAAGGGGCTCCTAACTTACAATTTTATCACCCTATTCTCCAGGCGGGCTCCTGACTTGCTATTTTATCACTCAATTCTCCAGTCGGGCTCCTGACTTTCAATTTCATCACCCTAATCTCCAAGCGGGCTCTTGACTTTCTATTTTATCACCCTATTCTCTAAGTGGGCTCCTATCTTTCAATTTTATCACCCTATTCTCAAGTCGATCTCTTGACTTGCAATTTTATCTCCCTATTCTCAAAGCGGGCTCTTGACTTTCAATTTCTTCACCCTATTCTTTAGGAGGGCTCCCACAATCAGAATAAAACTAGAACAAAAATTATCCCAAAGATTATGATAACAAAAGATTCCATTTTTTGAAAAATAAAGTCCTATTTTTCAGGAGGGTCCTGAGAAGAAAGTAAAATCCCACTATTGATGTGCTATAGAAATATGACACTTTCAATGCTTAAAATAAGGAATATATGCAAGTTTCTAAGGTTATTTTGTTAGATATGATGCGTTTTGGGTATCTTTTACAGGAACTATGTTTTGGATGCTAAGTTCGCAAAAAAAGTGTTTTTAGCTACTTTTTAGAGCAATTATGGATGTTTGGGACACTTTTAGACTTGTTAATAATCAAAGCATGTTCAAGAATTAAAGAAAATCTTAAAAAATGACTCCCGACACTTACTAAGTCAATCTGTTGACTGCAAGTAGGACCTACAGACCACAAGTAGGCAAAGCAAGTGCCATAAGTCCCATATTTTGAGAACTGACTTACATGATTTTTTCATTCAGTACCTGCCCTGATGAGCGCAGGTACTACCTGTGCCCAGGGCCAGGGCACAAGTGCAGATCGTAAGTGCTACCCGCTCCTAGGGTCAGGGAGCAAGTACAGACCACACGTGGCCACCTACCCTATTTTCTCCTATTTTATTCGGTCTTTGATTTTTGGGTTTCCTCATGTACTATAAATACCCTTTATGTGTTTTTAGTAGATATAACACACTTTTGATATTCATAAACATATTTTGATTTCGAGATCTGATTTTGATCTTGGGATTCTCTTGTATTGACTTTGGTTATTAATTTAGTTACAGTCTTGGGTTTTCTACTTGTTATTATTGTGATTTCATCTATGCTTCCAATCATGAATGTTATTGATTATTTCACAAGCATAAACAGCTAAAATCCATAGCCAGGGTTGTGGAAACCCTCGCGGATTGATGAAGTTAGGGAAGTGTATTGTTGTTCTGAACTGATACCCATGCATGTAGTGCTTTATCTTCAATATAATAGATTTATTAACTAGTGGCCAAGTTAGGATCCTGCCTAAATTATTACTACTTACTCCAAAAGAGGAGTAATGACTAGGACAAGATAAAGATATCAGTAATTTAGAGTTTAACTGTCAGTCCATGCTTCTAGGTTTTATCTTAGTAAGATGGTTAGATTTTATTTAATAACTAGAGAATCAAAAGGTAATAGTTAATTGGTATAAAGATAATGGTTAGTAAGGTGATATACTGAGACTTAAAAGGTAAAGGGTGAAATCTGTCTACTCATCTAAAAGATTGTAGATGGTACATAACTTATTGATTTTGCATTCAAGGTATCATGTTGGTTCAAAAAAGTACGATAAGCCTATGGAGTTGATAAACCAGGGGGAAAACAATCCTACTGTTCACCAATACTGATTACAAGTGAGGTTGATATTTGCTCCTTGTTTATATTGCCATTTAAATCCCCTCATTAATTTTCTTGTTTTTGCCTATTGATTACAACATCTGAGATCCACAAATCCATGTATTTCCTTGGTATTTGACCCTAACCTTTGTTGGGTTACTATATTTGATAGCCACTACAATCATCTTCAAGGTGAATGTGTATCTTGGGCATTATCAAATTTTGGTACCGTTGCCGGTGAATATGGTGTCGAGTTATGAATTGAGGTTGTTGCAGTTTTCAAGTCTTTTTTGTTTTTGTTCTTAGTTGGGCATACACTAGTGTACTCCTAACACACGGATTAGAAGCAATCCCCTACTCCCAGTGAATTCGAATCTAGAGATGATCCTACAAACACCTAGTTGGATGGTGGAATAGAAAAGAGATGACACTCCTGAAGGGTTTAGTGATGATATGCCTCCCCTTCATCCTAAAAAAGTTGAGATATTATTAACCAGTCGATGAAGATAATAATGTTAGCATAAGCTACTAACAATAGGAGGGAAGAAGATGCTCAGTAGATAGTTTGAAAGGCAGAGTTAGCTATGCAGAGACAAGAAGTAGAGCGTCGAGTAGCACTCAATAGAAATAATAATAGAGTTTGAGGTGGCCAAGCCCATGTGATCCTAGCATACCAGTACTTGCAACCATATGAGGATAATGAAGAGGATCTGGTTTATGTTAAGCCGATAGAGACTGAGCCATTATTCCTCCCATTTAACCCCCTGGCGTCAAGTTTAATTTATCGAGTGCTATGATACAACTTTTATAAATGAAGGGTGTGTTTGCGGGGTTTTCTACCGATGATGCAAACATGCATCTAGCCAATTTTACTGGAATTTACATTACATATACATATCTAGTGTTGAATCAAGAGGAACTTAGATTTAGGTTGTTCCCTTTCTCGCTTACAGGAGAAGCATCTTTATGGTTAGAGAAGCTTCCAAGAGAATCTATCACTACATGGAATAAGTTTTATAGACAATTCTTGAACCGATTGTTTCCTTCATCCAAGATATTGCAGCTTAAGGATAAGATCTATAATTTTAGGCAGCTGTAGTCTGATTCCATGTATGAGGCTTGGTTTAGGTTTAAGAAAAAGTTGTATATGGTCCCCAACTATCGAATTTTAGGGACGAACTTATTGGAGTTATTCTGTAGAGACCAGACCATCAGTTCTAGAGCCACGACAGATACAATCTCTGGAGGAGGTTTTATGAGACTACCTTGGGAGATATCTTCTGACATTATGGATTAGATCTCTCTAACTAACTGAGGATGGAAAACTCAGGAGGCTGAGAGAGGTTCTGACACTTATGCTATTGGTGCCCCAGTGACCAGACAGTAGTTGATGATTCTATGATATAATAGATTATGCTACTGATAACTGATCTTAGGTTGCTGGCTAAGCAGTTTGCAACAACAAATTTTGAGAAAGTTCTTATAGTAGAAGGACAAGGTGCAGTTTCCAAAGCTTATGAGTCTACAGAAGAAGAAGAGTCTAGGTATTTGGATTGTCAGTTAGAGGGTTTTCAAGCCCAATGACAAGGAAACCAAGGCCGAAACTACTATAATGATAGATATAGAGACCACAATAAGGACAGAGAAAGTGACTAAAGATAGAAAGATAATTACAATGAGAAGGGAGACAGGTACATTCCGCCTAGTAGACAAGATACAAAATCAAGAATGGAAGAAATGCTAACCATACTGGTGAAGGGGAAAGAAAGTCAGGAGGCTAGACTTAAGGTGATCAAGGATGATATTTCAGGTCTGACCCAGAAGGTTGAGTCTCATACAATGACTATCAAGCAATTAGAGCATCGATTTGGGCAGATGTTTGCCACTTTGCATTAGAGGAAGTTGGATACCCTCATAAGTAACACGATATAGAATCCTTCAAACATCAGTCATTGTCTATCTATCACCACTAATTATGGTTCCATTACTGATGATCCCCCTGTACCTACAATTAATGAGTTGAAGATTGATAATACTGAGAGCAATGAGACACCTGAGGCAGAGCCTGAGAAGGCAATATAGGGTAATAATAATTTTAAGTATGATAGTGGTAAGGATTGGGTCATCAATACCAATAATCATGTGCACCCTTTTTGTGCGACTCCTTTCTTACCATTGGTAGAAAAGAAGGAGGACCCTGGAGCAGTCACCATTTTATGTTCTATTAGGCCTTTTAATGTCAAGCAAGCTTTATGTGACTTGGGATATGGAGTAAATATGATGCAACTAGTTGTTTACAAGCTTTTGAGGAAGGGGGAACTTAAGTTGTTTACAAGCTGTTGAGGATGGGGGAGCTCAAACCTACATCCATAAAATTGTTGATGGATGACTCATCTATAAAAAAACCGATAGGTATTTTGTGTGATGTAGAAGTAAGGGTGGCATACTTTATGTTCCCTACTGATTTTATAGTTCTTGATTGTGAGGTGAATTCTCAAGCCCCCATTATATTGGGTAGACCTTTTCTATACACTGGTAGGGTGTTGATTGATATGGAATTGGGGAGATTACCTTTAAATTAAATGATGAGCAAGTAGTGTTTGATGTGTGTATGACAGTGCAACAACCAGACAATATACAAGTGGTATCTATAATAGATGCTATTAATGAGGATGTTTTTATAGAGGCTAGTACACCAAATGCACCAGATTTTGATGAAAAATATATGGCAAACTGATTTGCAGAGATTGAGATGTCGGATCTAGGACATTTACAAAAGAAGGTAGATATCTTGCGAGCAGAGGTATGCTCTCTCACTGAGAGCCACATATTAGCCCTCCCTCTAGTTGTATTCCTAATTATTCAACTGTGACTTTCCCATGGTCCCAGATACTTTAATTAATTTATGAATAATAATGTAACGATCCCTATTGTTAGGACCAAGAGAGGCTGAGAGGGGGACCTACAGAATCCAAATAGGCCATATGAGTGATCTTGGGTGTATTTATATGCCTAAGCACCATAACTTATATTTTATCTAAGTTTGGAGAACAACGTGCCTAGTTTCTTATATTTTTACTCTACTTCTATGTAATTGAGCTAACCGATGTGATTAGCATAATTTCAGGTATTAATGAGGTAGATGGAGACATAAGGGGACTATGGATTGCGGATGGCATATGACATAAGAGAGAGTAGCAGTCTAGACCAAATGTGGTGCCTAAAAACTATGTCCAAGCTTAATTTGTTATTTAGAGTTAGTGTAGGGACTTAAAAGGAAATTATGAGGGAAAAGTTATTAAAACTACTTGATGCTGAAAAGTCACGTATTACTCATTATTTTGTAATATTTTTGCACTGAGAGTGGCGGCTTAGTACTAAGAGAGAAACGCAACTTCTTCTTCTCCATAAAAAATTGGGTTCACTTTTTGGTATGATAAATATTTCTATTGTGATTTCTGTTTTACTCATGAGTAGCTAAGTTTATTAGTTAGGGTTATGGAAGCCTTGTAGCATACAATCTATTACTTTGGGTTTTTGAATTCATCATGCATTGATTTGTTTGCATCATACTCTCTTAGTTTATCTTGAATTCTCGTGGTTGCAAACATAGAGGATGACCCTTAAAACTCAACTTGTTCGATAGAAAGGTTGGGGTTAGGCAAAGAGAGTAGTGACAAGAAAATAGGATTGCCAACCCCTATTTCTTATGTTAATGCCTTAATAGGATTAACTACTTGGAGATTTCATTTTTTTTTTGTAAACACTTTTGATTCGAGAGAACTAAAGTGAATTAGTCTTTGATGGTTGAGAAACACTAGGATTATATTATTAAATGTGATACATTTCTCTGTAAGCATGATACATGTATGAATTAGTAAAACCCATAGTTAGAAAACATTGAAAATTATAAGGTGGACATAACCCTAGCTTGCTATTTCTCTGAATTTGAATACTACTACACATATTTCATCTTTGTAAATTGAAATCATTAATTTGTAAACTGAATCAAATCCCTCCTTTTGTTTTATGGAAACGAATGATTAAAAGTCAACTAATCTGCATACAACTTAATTAACACCCTATTTCCTATGGGATTTGACCCTAACCTAGTTGGGTTATATATTTGACAAGGACCGCTTACGCTCTTGTAAAAGATTTGTAATTTGGGCGTATCAATAAGCAAATCCTAAAAAGGGCCACCCATAATATGGCAGAGACTGCATTTATTGATAGGTAGAGGCATGCCATGCTAACTGCGGGTGCACCTGGGCGTAGTGCATTACCACTAGTATGGCCTTCACCAGTGGATATACCCCTATTTGAGGACGCTTAGTGCATCCTAATTATGTACTAACTTCCTTTTATTTTACTTAATTTTAGCACATTGAGGACAATGCAAATTTTTTAGTTGGGGGTGGGATATACCATAGCCGCTGTGGATTTTTTGTTGCCATGCTTCTTTTTTTATCAGCCATGGCATGGTTGTAGAACCGACATGTCTAGGTTAATTTTTGTCATACTGTGTTTTGTTTTGAATTGTGTAACTAGAAGATTTTTAAGTATTTAGGGCAGTTATTATGTTTTTATCTATTTTTGAGAAAAATGTTACCCCTCTAAATTTTGTGTTTTAGAACTGTGTGAATGTATATATGTTTGAACATTTTAGATCTTATTATGGAATTAGAATTAGGGACATGATAATCACTTGCTAAACAATTGCATGAATCGGATTGGTAGTAGCTTGTGATGTAACTCTATGCCATGTGAGTGTCAGATACTACTTAGTTCCCTTTTTGTGTTGAATTTAGAACTTGCTTGGTTAGTTTTGCCTAGGATTGTAGAACAGTTGGTTAGGAAAGGATCATAGGCCATTTTTTATTATAGTCCATTTTAACCTAAATGACCTTCCATGTGGAAAATAATAATCCTTGATCCTTGCTTTAAGCCTTGTAGCGTATTTCTTTGTTTTAGCCTTTTACCTTCCCCCTTGTGTTATAACGAACCTGTTTTAGCCCTGTTCCTCCATGGACATTATGCACCTTAACTCAGGAAAAATGCGTAAGTTGAGGGTGGCTATTATAGGGGTGCGTAGTGTAGAATGGGTATGAAGAAGGATAAAATAAGAGAAAAAGAAGGTAGGTCTGGGTGTAGTAGAAAAAGAAAAGAAAGAGAAAAACAAAATAAAAATTATGAAAATTATGAAAAATAAAGAATAAAGAAAACACCCATCCTGAATGTGCATAAAAGAGTAAAAGAGAGAAACAAGGGGGGAATTAAAGGAAATTGGTTAATAAGTGAGACCCCAAGGTTAGTATAGTACCAAGGAGGCTTAGTCACTTTAAAAGTCCATATGTATCATACAGTCCCCAAGTTTACACTACAAACTGAGAAAAGTGCTAAGTTGTCCTAACTTGACTGTCTGAAAACTAAGGTAAAGAAAATAAGGGGAAGCCTATGGTATTAGATGTACATTGATTGGAACTTTTATTCTGAGTGTGAGGGTCTCTTGACCGTCCCTGCATTGACATGCATTATTTCATATGAGTGAGTGGGACATCCTTGTTGTGATGGCACTTAAGTTATATTGCTAGCTATTTGCTCGTTAAGGGTAGTGTAATTTATATATATGAGTGGTTATCTGTTTCCAGTGTAATTTCCAAGTCCTGATCCCATTGTGTCACATTGTTGTACTTCATGTTCATACACAATTGGTTTTGAAAAATAAGATTGGAGGGGGTGTTGTAATTTGAGTTTAAAGTGTTGACCGACTACCTTGAATAGCTTAGATTCTCCTAGTTAAGAGTCATTTTTGTTTTTGTTGTATTTTGTTGCCCGAGGACATGCAAAAATTCTTAGTTGAGGGTGTTGATGTTATATAGAAATATAGCACTTTCAACATTTAAAAAAAAGGAAAATATGCAAGTTTCTGAGGTTATTTTGTACGATATGATGCGTTTTCAGTATGTTTTGCAGGAAATAATTTTTTGGATGCTAAGTTTGTGAAAAAAGTGTTTTGGCTACTTTTTGGAGAAATTATGGATGTTTGGGACAATTTTCGGCTTGTTCGTGATCAAAGCATGTTCGGAAATTGAATAAGAGCTGAAAAGATGACTCTCGACACTTATTAAGTCAACATGTGGACCACAAGTAGGACCTACAGACCACAAGTAGGCAAAGCTAGTGCCAAAAGTCCAAAATATTGAGAGCTAACTTGGAAGATTTTCTTATTCGGTACCTGCTCTTACCTTGCTAACCGCAGGTACTACCTTCCATGGGTTAAAGAACAAGTACAGACTGCAAGTGCTACCTACTCCCAGGGTCAGGGAGCAAGTACAGACCATAGGTGGCCACTGACCCTGTTTTCTCCTATTTTGTTCGGGCTTTGATTTTAGGGTTTCCTCATGTACTATAAATGCCTTTTATGTGTTTTTTTAGTATATATAACCCACTTTTGATATTTATAAATATATTTTGATTTCCAGATCCGATTTTGATCATGGGATTCTCTTATATTGACTTTGGTTCATTAATTCAGTTATGGTTGTGGCTTTTCTACTTCTTATTATTGTGATTTCATATATGCTTTCAATCATGAATGTTATTGATTATTTCACAAGCATGAGCGGCTAAAACCCATAGCTAAGGTCGTAGAAACCCTGATGGATTGAAGAAGTAAGGGAAATGCAATTGTAGTTTTGAACTGATACCATGCATGTATTGCATTATCTTCAATATAATAGTTTTCTTAATGGGTGGATGACGTTAGGATCCTACCTATATTGTTTCTACTTGATGTGCTATAGGAATATAGCACTTACGATGCTTAAACTATGAGAATATGCATGTACTTAAGGCTCTTTTGTTAGATTTGATGTGTTTTGGGAGTGCTTTGTAGGAAATTAGGTTTTGGGATGCTAAATTCAAGAAGAATTATGAAAAGTGAAGTTTTTGAATACCTTCTTGAGAATTTTCGGTCATTTGTGAGATTTACCAGATGTAGTTTTGGGGTTAAAAGAGTGAGAAAAAATAAAAAAAACCCTTAGGAATCGTCTGAAAAGCATCTTGAAGCCGTCCCAACAACTTCGGTCATGACACGTAAGGTCTAGCTATGAGTCATGGCCTAAGCCATAGTCAGAAACCCAATTTTATCCTTTACTGCTCAACTTATGACTTCCTCCTAACAACCTGTAAGGAGACTTTACGAGTCATAGCTTGGACAGCTTCGACACAGCTTCAACAGTGCTTTCGTATTTTGTCCATAACTTTTCAGTACGATGTCAAATTAAGGCAAAATTGGTATCATTTCAAAGCTAATTAAATTATTTGTCTGTTGTTGGATCTTGAGATTAAAATTCTAAGTACATAAAAAGTTATGCTCGGTTTGAGATGATGATAGTTATACTCTTCAAAGATCTTAATCGTTAAGGGATGTTTTCACTTGCCTATAAGTGAAGAGCTATTTATGATCTTAATATGTATCTAAAGTCACCAAAAATCTCTAAAATTTTGAAGTCTAGTTAGCTTATGAGTCGTTATATCACCTTATGACTCATAGGTTTATTCGTGAAGATGGCAGCAACAAAAGCTAAGATGAAGAAGCTAAGTGGAAGCTAAATACTACTCGTAAGGAGTGACTAAGAGTCATGGTAAGGAATGGTAAGGACAACATAAGCTTGGATCTCTGCAAATGATCACTGGAATGCCTACGACTAGCAGCATACAACTCGTAAGGAGAATTTACGAGTAGACCATACGAGTCGTAAGTTTGGCCTACTTAGTTTTCCTATTCTATTTTAGTTAGGATTTGTTTCCTAGGGCTTCCATGTATCTCAATTACACTCCTATATGTTTTTAAGTCATATTATGCATGGGTGATTAAGTTTTCCTATTTTATTTAGGATTTGACTTCTGGGTTTTCCTATTTTATTTAGGATTTGATTTCTAGGTTTTTCCTTTTTTTTTAGGATTTGATTTCTAGGGTTTCTTGTAATCTATAAATACCCTTTAGACATTGTATTAATTATTCTCATTCATATATTGATTATTAATATTCAGTGATAAGCCCTTGGGAGCTATCCTATTGTAACGCCCCAAAGTTGGTACTCGGAATTCTACATGGTGCCCATGACCTCGAAGAACCACAATCTAACCCATAACTGATATCTGTAAACTGAGCACTGAATAGTAGTAATAATACCGTAAATGCGGAAACATGAACTGAAAGGCCATAAGGTTCAATACTAGTACATAACTGAAAAATATGGTATAACAATACCAAAATAACTGAGATAATTGTCTGAACATACTGTAGTCTGACAGACTCTAAACTGTTTGAATAAGAAGTTAATGGGACATGTCCCCAACTAACTCCAACTACTAAAATAAATTGAAAACTGAAATAGTAATGTGATCATAATGTCCTCAAAGGATGAGGACTCACTACTAACTCTGATTGCTGAACTGGGATACTACTGGTTCTCTGAAGCTCATGCTTTTAAACCTATGGTATAAGATACCATAGGAAAAATACATCAGTACTTCGAATATATTGGTATGCAAGTGAGGTAGGCTGAATGTAATAGGTTCATATGCATGAACAATACTAACTGACTGACTAATATAAATGGGAGAATACATGCATGCATACGTAACTGTAACTGAGATCATGATAGGATTGAATACTGAGTTCTAACTACTGAGTCTACTGACATTGACATCTGAGTAACTGATGAGTGAGAAACTGATACTGTATTACTAAATACTGAGGGACTGATACTATATTACTGATATATGGATAACTGTGTCTGATAGTTCTGATTATGAAGAACTGGTCTAGTTGAATGTATTTGATAATCCTGAAGCTGAATGCTAATAACATAAGTTCTGATAACTGATAACATGAGTGAATGTATCTGATAGTCCTGAACCTGATGGAACTAGCTGAGTTTCGTACTATATCTGAGTAATTGAATCTGAGATCAGTCCTATCTAGTAAATGATCTTTACATCTGATGATACTGATACTGATTGACCATAGTTAAGATCAGTCCTATCTGGTGGGTGATCCCGTGGTCTATTTATAATGATAATAATTGACTGTATCTGACAGTTCTAAATCTATACTACTGAGCTGAATTGACTGTATCTAACAGTCCTGATTCTGTAACTGAAACTGTGGGATGTATTTATCTAACCGACATGCCCCATACTAAGTTAACTGGGGTCCAACCTATAACCCTAGTTGGAAGGGTGTCAGTACTGTACTAATAGTAAAGACAACTGCTGTGGAGTCAATCCTCATCTAGCGGGTGACCCCTGGGATCAGTCCTATACATTTAAATGTGCTAACCAGTGATCCCAGAGTATGTCAGTCCTATCTAACGGGTGATATCTCGTTCCTACACTGGCTACATAGTTCTGGAACTTAGGGATTTTTTCTAGAGATCTCAGTCCTATCTAGCGGGTAACTCCCCATCCCTAGGCTCACTCGATGCTGAATCCTACTCCCATCTGAAAGACATTGAACAGATTAACTGAACTGAGCTAATTAACTGAACTGAACTGATTCTAATGGTATTTTTTAGCGGAGCTAAACTAAATTTACTAAGATCCATTGACTGACGGAATGTACTGAGTTCTGAGGACTGACTGAGAGTACTGAAGTTACTAAGATTGACTGGGAATACTGAGGTTGCTGAGATTACTAACTACTGAGATCACTGAACTACTGAGATTACTGAGATTTTTGAGATTTCTGGGGTTTCCTGAGTCACATGACTGACTAAGTTCTATGGATCATAGCTTGACCGAGAGTATCTTGAAAAGATGACATGGATATAGGTACACAGCTAAATTGTCGGGTACAAGTACACCTAGGACTCGATGGAAAGAAACTGACATAGCATGACTTACGTGAACACATGACCAACAACACAATTCATAATTTATATATTAAAGCACTCCATCAAACATGTCATATTAATAAACTTGTACAAACATGGGGATTTCATAATATCATGCTAGTTGGGTACTTTTCCTTCGTATAGGCATTTAATCAAACAAATAGTAGGCATAATATATGTAGACAACATTATACAACAATCAAACATCATGATTCATATCTAATTTCATCATCCAAGGGTTTTAATCCTACCTTTACATGAATCTATATCTTTACTAGTCAATTCCACATGAAATTTATCACCAAACATGGATTAAAACTTAATTGGTCATTATCAACATGAGCAACACAAGCCCAATGTGGAATTCATACAAAAATCCATACACTTAAATTTAAAAAGAGATTCTTGGACTTCATGGATGAAAGGAGTCCATGAATGAACACTATGCATACCTGAGATGTGATTTCTTGAGGATTGATGGTGAAACCTTCTTGAATTTGAATCCCCAATAGAAAACCTAGGTTGTTCTTGAGAGAAACTTGAGAGAAACTAGTATATTTTGGGTGAAAAATGATTAATTCACATGTTATTGGGTTTATATTGGGGTGAGAAATTGATCCTTTTAACCCTGGACGCATCTTAAATTTTTGAGAAAATTTCCCAATTTTCATCCTTGGCGCGATGCGCCACTATCGAGTCAAGTCACTGGAAAGTGACAAATGGGAAATTACACGGTGGCGCGACTTGGAGCTATCACGTTGCCACTTTGTCTACAACCTGGAAGTTTGGTGCCACATGCCACTATCGCGAAGCAACACTGGAAATTGACAATTGTCATTTGAGTTATCTCCGTGACGCGCTGAAGGCTCAAGTGATACATTGTCTTACTAAAAAGGCTCTAACTCTTCACCCGGGTGTTGGATTTGGGAGAATTTGGTATTGATGGAAATCTTATTTGATTCCCCACATGATAAAATGTGAAAATCTTGAAAATAACACGTGTAAAAAGTGGATTCATCTTTCAAAGAAAGCTTCTAACATTCTTAGAAAACTTTTCAAGCTAGGAAAAGTATGGAGTATTACACCTATACTCTTATTATTCTTGGTTTGTTATTTGATTTAAGACTTTGAAATTTATTCTTTAATTGTTTTGAGATTGATTTTGTATTTTTATATGTGTTTTTCATGATTGATCTCATAACTATGAGCGGCTAATTCCCTTAGCTAGGGTTGTGCGAACCCTAGCAAATAAATGAAGTAGAGGAAGTGTTAATTCATTCTAGATAAAGAGTCTTGCATGTATTGATATTTTCTTCAGTTAAATTTATTCTTAGCGGCGGCTAACTTTAAGAACTGCCTGTATTCACTACTTGCTTCAAAACAGAGGTAGAGATTCGGAAATAACATCACGACAGTAATTTGAGACCCCTTTCCATTAAATAATTCTTGCTTTGTTATGTAATTAACTTAAGACCCAAAAGGTAATAGTTAATCTGGGATCCAGGGCAAGGGTAAGTAATGCGACACTCTGAAACTCACAAGGTAAAGAGCAAGATTTGTCAATAAGTCCATAAGATAGTTGGTGATACATAACTTTTTTGATTTTGCATGCAAGACATTAGAATAGTTCGGCAGTGCACGATAAATCTGTGGAGTTGAGAAGCAAGGGGGAACGCAGGTATAGTGTTCGTTTTATATTGTTTACAACCAAGAGCAACCAATTCTTTTCTCTTTTACTATTTAAGCAAATCTCCCTTTATACTTTTATGCATTGCCTGGTGATTTAACAAGTTTGAGATAAACTTTTGGCCTATTCCCTACTGGATTGACCCCAACCTAGTTAGGTTACTATATTTGACAACGACCAATTTATCCTTCTAAGGAGGTGTACTTTGGGCGATATCAAATTTTGGTGCCATTGCTAGGGATACAGTCTCATAATTCTTGATTGAAGTTGTTGGAGTTATTGGGTTTTATTTATTTTGTTTTTTTATTTTGTTGACCTACTCTTCCTGAGATAACAATCTGGCTAGATAAAGTACAGAGTGATGATGACTTCTTATTTACTGATCCTTTTCCTTTTGATGTGGTATATTATTGTAAGAGCGTGATCAATCTATTGTTGGAACATAATGAGAGAATGCTTGACAAATTGGTACTCCTAAAAAAATACAAGAGCTTGTTCAAAAGGTTGATAGGTTTGGCTTAGATATTCACCACTTATAAGTAGAATTGGATGCAAAAGATTCTATGTGTAGCGCCCAACAATCTAGTTATGAGAGGTGTTAGACTAAAAAGATTCTGAGAACCTAACTTGAGGAGCTAAAATTGGAGGAGTCTAAAATCACTCATGCTCTTATGGATAACATCTTTCTTAAGAAGAGCATACGATAGTTATGTGGGGATGTAAATAAGACTACAAATCATGAGTTAGGGCATGTTGGACCTCATTCTAAGAATTTTTCCACATTGTGTTTGGATAGTTAGATCTTAATCGAGCCATCCAAGCCTAAAAAAGAGTGCAAGGTGGAGGAAACTTATGTCTATAATCCTAAATTTGCCAAGCCATAATCAAAGAACTACATTCTTCACATAACGTCCAAGAAGTACAACATACCATGTCTATTTCTTGGGTCTATTATTTTTCTACCTCTGGCCCATGAGCATAATGGGAAATAAAAATAACAATTAGGGGTGCAGTTTATAAGTACAAAGTGGAAAGAGAAAACTGGAGGCCAACTATTAGGCTACGTTGATGAAGTCTAAGTAATTAAGGTACCTATGGGATGGTTGGGGAAGTCTGAGTACCCAACCATGTCCCATCATGCCGCGACATAAAATTAGGCACTGCTTGGGAGACAACCCAAGGTATTTTGCTGTTTGTATTCATATTTGTGATTGACGTCAGATATCTGCACCTATGGTGTCATAGGTATGTTTCTAACTCTCTTATTTTGGTTTGACGCATTGGGGATAACATATGGTTTTCAGTTGAGGGTGGAGATACTTGTGGGTCTTGATGTCCTCTTGGGGTTTTTGTTGTCGTGTCTCTTTTCCTTGGAGTTTTGTTCCTAGTAGAGATGATATGTTTAGGCTTATTGTATTTTGTTTCATGATGTTTTGTGGTTAACTAGGAGAAAAATAAGTACCTAGGGTAGTTGACATATTTTTGTTGATTTTTGAGACAAATGATAATACCTTTCCAATTGTCTATTTTTGAATTATGCGATAAGTATATATATGTGGCTATTATGAATCTTGTTATGGAATTAGTATAAGGGGCATGTCAATCAAAACTAGTAATTTTATGAACCAGCTAGGTAGTAGCTTATGTATTGACTCTATGCCATATGTGTGTGAGATACTACCTGGTTCCCATTGTGTGTTAAATACAGAACTTGCCCGGTTAGTCTTGCTAGGCTGTAAGATAATGGTTAGGAAAGAATCATAGGCCTTTTTTGATATTAGTCCACTTTTTTCCTAATTAACCTTCCATGTGTGAATTAGTATCCTTTGAACTTGATTTTGGAGCCCAACCTATATTTTGTGTTACACCTATCACCTTTCCATTTATATTACAATGAGCCTATTTTGGCCTTAGTCCTCAGTGGACATTATGCACTTTAACTTAGGAAAATTGCCTAAGTTGAGGGTGGCTATGAAACACCCTGGGTTTCTGGCCCTTAGAAAATTTCTTAGATTTTTGGTCTCTGGACAGGATACAACTAGGGGAAATAACTCATAAACTAGGATATGAGTGGTATGGGTTAGTCGTATGCTGACCAGTATTGATTGGTGGGTTGGATTTGGTTTCTGGAATGGGCCCGATTTGTTTGGTATGTGTCATATGGATGGACATGGGTCGTTTCATTTGGGTCTTTCCTTTACTTAATCTTAGACTTGGTAGACTAACTTGGATCTGAGTACGAGTTATTCACCATGAGCCGTAAGCTAGTACATAAGTCATACCATTGACTCGTATGGTGGCATTGTCGATCCTCTTTAGATTCTATTTTTCCAGGGGTACAGATCATGATTACCAGTCGTATGCATAGATACAACATGGTTTAGGGTGAGTTGTACCTTGAACAATATTGATTCCAAGGGAGATGGCCCTGGGTACGAGTAGTGGGTACCGCTCATATTGGAGGGTACAACTAGTATGGATAGTCGTATTCCTTTGACGGTATTTTAGTGCAGTTTAAGTGATGACAATCTATATGTTTTCCTACTTAACCTAATAAAGCTGCACAACTTTTAACCCATTTGGGAGGTTATTTGCCCTATTATTCTATTCTTTAACACTTAGAAAAAACTTTCTAATCCTCTCTAAAGTTCTTGGGCAAAGGAATCTAGGGTTTCATGTTAATGATTAATTTGGGGCTTGTGTTAGTGATTTCTTTCAATCATTTACTCAATCTAAGACATGTTAGCTTCCCTCATTGTTAGATCCAACTAAAGGCATGGTTTTATACAATGTTTTCATGGTTTGATTATTGTATGATTTTGGATTGTCAAATATAATTTGTTTTTTTGGTTATAAATACTTGGTTATGGTTTTCCCATGTTTTAATTATGTTTTTATGTGCTTTACTAGTGGTTTTGGATAATTGGTTGTATGGGAATGGGTATTTGGTAATTGACTTTGGTTTTGGAAATACTATGCCCTCAATGCATTTGATAAAATGCCTATAAGAATGTTTTCACTACATTGTTGGATTTTTAATGCAACTTATGCATAATTTAAACTTGGTTATGGAACCCTAAATGGTTAAATAATTTGGAATAGTCAAAATGGAATAGTTATGGGTTTAACAGTCATTCTTGTGGGGTATAATGGAATCCCCCAAGTAATCATAATAATGGAACACTTGTGGGGTACATGGGACTCCCCTAAGTTTATTGGATAATATGATCTATGGGTATATGGGAATCCCTTAATCTCAATAAGGGTTGGCTAGGGACAATACTTGCAAGTTATAGTCACTATGATGATACCACAATGTAAAGCCTCGGTTAATAACAATTGTTTGTTTGGTTGGAAATGGTTTTTAATTGGCAATAAAGACAGGGTGTGATAGCTAACTGTGAAGGTAGGAGTCCAATGGATGAACACTGGAAAATCATATTTGACAACATGAGAGGTAGGTCATGGTGACCTTAAATGATACTACGAGGTATACATGAATCCTCTAAGTTCATTGTACATATGTATTATGGATGGTGAGGGTACTTGGGAATCTCTTAATCTTATGGTATCTCCGGTTCATGTGGCTACATGCATAGGGACCCATTTAGGGGGTAAAACTGGACCCATATAGCCCGTGAGTAGTGAACAAAGCTTAAGCTACACATACCCAAGTTAATGGTTTTAAATGCATACTAAACCTGGTTACCTTTCTCGGTATGATTATATATATATGTATGGCTTATATGCATATGGATGGTTTACTTGGTTTTGTTAAATGGAATTATTTTATCCTTATTTTTTATTCATGCTAGCGTTCACTCTCTAACCCATCTTTGGGTGGCTATATCCCTACATAATGCAGGAATCGGCCATTCTACTCCTCCTGCTTAGTGATCGTACTTTAGGATCAACTATTGGATTAAAGTGGTGAGCTTCCATCTTTCTGGAAGAATCCATTTCATAGATGTTATTTCATACTTTGGTTTATTTATGGATACTGGTTTTGGCTATGGTTGGAGGCATATCCCAATTAGATTTTGGTATGCTTTTGGTTAGAGGTTTTTCTGAAACCACTATGGGTTGGTGTTGGCGGGATCGGTATTGGTGTTAGCCTTACTACTAGTATTGGTAATGGGGATGACACCAATTGATTGTATAGTTGGCTGCTCCATCCTATTTTATTTTGGGATTATATATTATTATAGAACTCATATGGTCGTGGTTTTGGATTATGGTTTGGTTTGGTATTTGTTATTGGTTGGGTATTGGATGGTTGGACTGGTTTGGGTGCTCATGGATATAGACCTATCACAGAGTCTTAGATTAAGCAATAACACTATGTTGTTATATGTTGGAAATTCAATCAACTCAGGATATACGTGACGTGGCATGGAAACACGACACTTTCAATACTTAAAACCGTGAATTTATGCATGAACTTAGGTTATTTTGTTAGATATAATGCACTTTGGTGTTAATTGTAGGTAAAACAAGTTTATAACATTATTTGAAAGAAAAGAGGTGAAAAAGACCTAAAATAGACCAAGTCCGATCAATATACAAGTCTGATCTTGAGTCGTAACCATTCGATATGACTCATCTACTGAATCATACCAAAAGTCAAACAAGAAACCAAGTATGAAGAAGATACGACTCAAGTATCCCAGTCGTAAGGAAGGATATAAATCGTATACTAAAGCCATGAGTATAACAGAATCTAAGATACTATCCAATAATTGATATATCAGAAGGATACGAGTCGGAAGTCTTAGTACGACTCGTATATGGATGTCTTATACCAACCAGTGTTCAAGATTGGAAAAGACTAAAGTCCCAGGTAGATATGGATCAAGAACATGAGTCGTATACGTAGTCACAACTCGTAAACCAAAGTCATAAGCTGAACAAAGAATTGAATCCATGGGAAGATTAGACACTAGAATGGTTATGACAAGGCAGGGTACTACTCTCGTAAGCTGAGGATACGAGTGAAGATCGAGTCTTACCGACTGTCGACTTAACTTTAACTTTCCCATTTTAATAGGATTTTTATGTTATTTTGAGATACTATAAACACCCTAGGGTTTGTCTTTTATTAGGTTATGCGTAGTGACATTCTTTTATGCATAATTACATATTATTACATACTTTTACAATTATTCTTGAGATTTGAGGATTTTATTCAATTAAAGACTTTGGAGTTTATTCATCTTACTCTTGTGCAATTGATTTTATGTGTTCTTCATAGATAATCATGATTTCTGGTACAAACATGAGAGACTAATCTCCTTAGCTAGGGTTGTGGGAACCCTGGCAGATTAGCTATGTAGAGAAAGTGTGACACACATCTATTCTAGGGTTTATGCATGAATCCTAATTCTTCTTCACTATAATTGATTTCAAGTAACTTTAGCATCTTGAGATAAAATCCTATATTTGCATTCTTTCGATAACTAAGAAGCTTGTGATTGGGAAAAGAAAATTAGGATAATAATTTAGGATTTCTACCTCCAACTTATATCCCCCGCATTCTATCTTATCACTTGATCTGACAATCAAGGATCAAGTTAAATGAGGCCATAGCAAGGGACGACAAGGCAACACTCGACATCGATAACCAATTCTAAGGCTGATATTTATCTTTGTACTTAAAAGATGGCTGATAATAGCTATCTTGTAGGCTTTATATACAGAACATCAGAGCAGTTGGTTGATCACGAGAAGAAAACGGAGTTGAGAGGCCAAGGGGAACACATACCTAACATTTATCTCCTATTGATTACCACTCAAAAGCACTCAAGAATTGGTTACTCTTTTCTATTGATAACAAAATCCCCCTATTTAGTTTCCTGTACTACTCGAGGATTAAATCAAGGCAAGCAACTGCTCACATTTTCCCTATGGGATCTACCCTAACCTAGTTGGGTTATTATATTTGCATCGATTGTGTTATATTTTTGATTGAGTTATAGATTTGGGTGACATCAATGCATAGGCTGGTTAGGTTGGGTAATAAGGGTAATCCCTTGTCCTACTTGGACTTGGGATGCCCACTGCGATAAGGACCTAGTTCGGGTTATGTCAAGTTTGTATCAGAGCATTAGGTTCATTATCAATTGAGAGTCCATAACCGTGTCTAGTAGAGTCTCTTTTAGGGGAGTATAGCTCTCCACATTCATAAGAGAGAGGTTATAAGGCAGTTAGGAATGTTTTACTTTCTTGGTATTATATTTTCAAGCTTGGAGTCTAAGTCTTGGAATTTCCTCTAATCCTTGTTTGTTCACTTTTCAAATAATGCCTCTATGACCTGGAACACAAGAAATTTTTTTTCCTATCTAGGGATGATGTTGATGGGGTACGCCCTACACCTGGAGTTTGTACTCGGTCCTAGGGTCCTATCCCTAATTGTTTTAGAGTTCTCTTAATTGCTACTAGTCCTCCTCAAGGTGAGGTGACTAATGTAGAATTTTGCCAATCAATTCATGTTATTGTTTAGTTGGTTGTTGCTCAGGCTGAGCGGGATGCATCAAGTGTTTTATCTATTGAGGCCACAAGGGTTGGCCAGTTTATAAAGATAAATCCTCCTACTTTTACTGGAGTAAAGGTAGAAGAGGATTCTCAGGATTTCTTAGATGAAATGGAGAAAATCTTCAGGGTAATATAGGCCACAAATATTGAAGGAGTAATAATAGTATGAGGAGTGAGATAGGGATAAAGGTGATGTTGAGAAGTTGTTCTTATGAGAGGCCTTTTCTAATGCTTTTCTAGTCGCTTCTTTCCTCAAGAGATAAGGGAAGAAAATATGAAGGAGTTAGGGAATCTTAAGCAGGGAAGAATGTCTATCAAGGACTATGCCTTGAAGTTTTATCAGCTGTCAAGGTATGCTCCAGACTTGGTATCCGATATGAGAGTAAGGATAAAAAAGTTCACTTCTGGGCTATCTCAAGATTTGATCCTTGAAAGTAAGAATGCCTTGTTGATTAAGAATATGGATATTTCAATGTTGGTTGTCCACATGTAGTAGGTAGAGGATGAAAAGAGAAAACAAGTAGAGTTAAGGGAAAGGTAGGGTAAGAGTAACAGGTTTTCTGAGCAAGGTGATGCTAAGTAGCAGGGTGGTTAGGATGGCAACAAATGGCCAAAAAAAGTGAGGGAGTTTAGGTTCCTTTTTTACTGCTAGTACTTCTTACCCGAAGTAGTTGGGTGAAAGACGTCCATAAGGTGGTGATAATTTTCAAGCATAGGGTGCCTAATCTTAGGTGAGTGGGGCTTAATCGGCTTCTTCGTGTCCTTCTTGCTGGTTCTATGGCCGTATTCATCAGGGATTTTATGAGGAAGGATGGCACATGCATTTTAAATATGGTCAGATAGGCCATATGCTCAAAAATTATTTGATTGGTAAGGGTGCTTTGGGAGCGGTCAAAGCTCCAATTACTTCATCTTCTACTCCTGTGCCTAGTGGTGCTGCTTTGGCATCTGCTCCTGCTTTTGGTATCGGTATTGGCCAAAATAAGTTGTATGCTCTTGCCTCTAGGTAGGAATTTAAGGCATCACCCGATGTCGTGACTAGTACATTACACCTCTTTTCTCGTGACATCTATTGTCTACTTGATTCGGGGTCCACTCTTTCCTATGTGACCCCCTATGTGGATATATGTTTTTTCTTTGATCTTGAGGTTATCTTAGATCCTTTTTTTATTTATACGTTGGTAGGTGACTCGGTTATTGCTAAAAAAATCTATAGGGTATGTGTGGTATCTGTTGGTAACAAGTAAACCTTGGTAGATTTATTTGAGCTTGATATAGTGGATTTTGACGTTATTTTGGGATGGATTGGTTGAACTTTTGTTATGCATCCTTAGATTGTCAGACTCGTAAGGTTGTATTTAGGTTCCTTGGTAAACCAGTTATAGAGTAGGAAGTTAGTTCCCTAGCTCCTAGGGGAAGGTTTATTTCTTATCTTAGAGATTAGAGATTAATCTCCAAAGAATGTCTTTATTGCTTGGTCAGAGTTAAAGATTCTAACTCATAAGGTCCTTCTTTTCATTCGGTTTTGGTGGTAAGTTAGTTTCTTAAGGTCATTTTGGATGATATTCCTGATGTTCCTCTAGATATAAAGATTGAGTTTAGTATTGATTTGATTTTAGACACTCGTCAAATATCTATTCCTCCTTATAGAATGGCTCTAGCTAAGTTAAGGAAACTTAAGGAGCAACTTAAGGGCCTTCTAGATAAGGAGTTTATTCGTCCTAGTGTATACCCGTGGGGTGCATCAGTGTTTTTTGTTGGCAAGAAGGATGGTTCCCTTAGGATAAGCATTGATTATTGATAGTTAAATAAGGTAACGATCAAGAACAAATATCCTCTTCCAAGGATAGATGATTTGTTTGATCAGTTGTAAGGTGCCAAGTTTTTTCTAACATAGATCTTTGGTCTTGGTATCATCAGCTTAAGATTAGGGAGGAGGATATCCCTAAGATGGCTTTTTGAACTCGATATGGGCACTTTGAGTTCTTAGTTATGTGATTTGGATTAATTAATATCCTAGAGACATTTATGGATTTGATGAACAGGGTTTTTAGACTGTTCTTAAATCTTTTTGTCATTGTGTTTATTAATGACGTCTTGGTGTATTCTAAAAGTGAGGTGGATCATACCAATTATCTCCGTGTGGTGTTATAAAGCTTGAAAAATAGCAGTTGTATTCCAAATTCCCCAAGTGTAAGTTTTGGTTGAATGTTGTGACTTTTCTTGGTCATATTATTTATAGTGAGGGGATCATAGTAGATTCTTAAAAGGTTGCGTTGGTTTAAAAATGGCCAAGAACCACACATCCAACTAACATTCATAGCTTCTTGGGTTTTGCTTAGTATAATAGAAGGTTTATGGAGAGATTTTCTTCGATAGCTGCTCCATTGACTAAGTTAACTCAGAAGAAGGTAAAGTTTTCTTGGTCAGAAATGTGTGAAGGGTGTTTTGAGAAGCTTAAGGATAAGCTGACTTTGGCTTTGGTTATGACCATGCCAGAAGGTATGAAGGGGTTTGTGGCTTATTGTGATGCATCTCGGGTGGGATTTAGCTGTGTTTTGATGCAGTATGGGAAGGTTATTTCCTATGCTTTTAGGCAGTTGAAGGTGCATGATAGGAATTATCCTACTCATTATTTCGAGCTATTAGTGGTGGTTTTTGCTTTAAAAATCTGGCTGTATTATTTGTATGGAGTGCATGTAGACATGATATAAGTCTTCACTAAATCTCAGGAAAAAAAAATGGTTGGAGATTCTCAAGGACTATGATATGAGTCTTCACTACCACCTAAGTAAAGCTAACGTGGTTGCTGATGCTCTTAGCAGGTTGCACATGGGAAGTTTGGCTCATGTAGAGAAAGGAAAGCGGGAATTGGCGAAGGATATTCACTGCTTGGCCAACCTTGGAGTTTGTCTATTGGACTCCAAGGATGGTGGGGTGATGGTGCAGGAAGTGTTTAGGTCGTCTTTTAGTAGGTGCTAGATCCCATCTTAATGAAAATCAAGAGTGATGTTGGTGTACAATAGGTGATGGTATTTGAGATCGGTGGTGATGGTACCTTACGATTTGCGATAAAGGGTTTTGGCTGAGGCACATGAATTTTGCTATGTTGTTCATCATGGTTTTACAAAAATGTATCATGATCTCAATGAGATATATTGGTAGAATGGTATGCAAAGGGATGTTGATGATTTTGTAGCCAAGTGCATGGTGTGACAATAAGTTAAAGTTGAGCACATGAGGCCCGGTGGGTTGTATTAAGAGATTGGTTTACCCAAGTGAAAATAGGAGGTAATCACTATAGAATTTGTTACCGGTCTTTCACAGTCTAAGAACCAATTTGATTCAATTTGGGTCATCATGGATAGGATGACAAAGTCTGCTCACTTTTTACCAGTGAGAACTACCTTTTAGGTGGAGGATTATGCGAAGTTGTGTCTTTATAAGATAGTAAAGATGCATGGGGTACTTGTTTCAATTATCTTTAATTGTGGTACACATTTTTCATTTCACTTCTGGTAGTCTTTTTAGAAGGGATTGGTTACTAAGGTGAGCTAAGTACTGCTTTTCATCCATAAATGGATGGGCAAACATAAAGGACCATTCAGACATTAGAGGATATTCTTCGGGAATATGTGATTGACTATGGTGGTAGTTGGGTTGAGCACCTACCTTTGGTAGAGTTTTCTTACAACAATACCTATCATCCTAGTATTAGGATGGCCCCTTATTAGGCATTATATAGTAGGAGGCATAGATCTTCTATTAGTTGGTTCGAGCTTAGTGAGGTGGATATGTTCGGTCTGGATTTGGTTTATCAGGCTATGAAAAATGTGAAGGTGATTTGGGATAGGCTTAAGACTGCCCAAAATCGCCAAAAGTCCTATGCGGATGTAAGGCATAGAGACTTTGGGTTTGAGGTTGAGGATAAGGTGTTTCTTAATGTATCTTCCATGAAGGGAGTAATGTAGTTTGGTAAAAAGGGAAAGCTCAGTCCTTGGTTTATTGGTCCTCATGAGATTTTGAAGAGGGTTGGTAATGTGGCTTATGAATTAGAATTGCCTTTTGGTTTGAGCTCCATTCATTCAGTATTTTAAGTATCTTTATTGAGGAAGTACCTTGGTGATCCTTATTTGGTGGTTCCTTTGGAGGGATTGGGTATCTCAGATTCTCTGTCTCATTAAGAGGTCTCGGTCGAGATCTTGGATAGGCAGGTTCATCGGTTACAGACCAAGGATGTGGCCTCGATTAAGGTTCTATGGTGGACCCACAAGGTGGAAGAGGCTACATGGGAAACGGAGTAGGACATAAAGTCTAAGTAATTTACATCTGTTTTCTACTCCTGTGATTCGTGCAAAACGTATGTGTTCTTCAACATACTTTTGTTTTCAAACTTTGTTAAAGGAAAGATTAATATCTTTGCATCTTTATTTTCTAACTTGGTCAAAGGTTGGATTGATATTTGATAATGCAAATAAATCGTGCTTGTGGTTACCCTACCTTGTCCGTCATTCAGGGACGAAGGGGATATGACCGAATTTAGAGTCCAAGTAGTTGGAAAATCAATTTCATCCCACCTGATAGGTCTTCTGGTGGTGACATTAGATTTTGCAACTTTGGTTTGTACTAAAATAGTCTGATCTAATTTGTCATATAATTTACATCTAGGATTTAATGTGGACAATAATTTATGATAAATTCTATATGATAAACATATAAGTTCACAACCAGATGCAAAATTATAACCACGCGTTTTCACATTTAAGGTTAAAGTATCAAGTATATTAACATTAGACAGTAATAACTGCAAATTTTCTTGAGTTTAAAATAAACCGGACCATAGGCCACAGTAGATTCAATCGAGCCCATTAGAGATTGTTGAAAATTTAAATTTCTAGCATCTCTAAGAGCTGCCAAAAACATTTCTAGTAACCCTTCAAGGGTTAAAAATTTAAAAGAAATTTGAACCATACTAATATGCAGATAATTATAATGATTTTTATATAAATCAATAGCTCATTTATTTATTAACCAAATAGTCTGTTTGGATGAGTTTAAGGCTAAATACTGTTCAGTCGTCTTTATCATCTGTTTTGAAGAAAGCTTATCAAACCAACCATAATCATAAATGGTTTTTATAGAAACTTTAGGAATAGTCCATTTGTATAGCAAATCATGGTTTTGAGGTCTATCTACCTCTTCAAGTCTAGTACTTTTAGTACTCACTTCTCCAAGATTCATGCGTAGAGTATTCTTGTCTATGTTTAATAGGCCAGATCTATTATTATTATTATTATTATTATTATTAATGTTGTTGTTGTTGTTGTTGCTGTTATTGTTATTATTGTTATTATTATTAATAATAATGTAAAGCCCCGAGAGTACACCCTGGACCCTACACGATGCTTACGGTCTCAAAAGACCATAAGCAAATCCATGACTGGTACCTGCTATGATCACTGAGTATAACTAATATCAATAGATCATATGCAGAGTTTAACTGAAAAACACCATAAGGTTTTAAACATAGTTCAGATAATGTCTGGAAAACAATACAGATAATACTGATAAAACGACTGAAAACTGACTAACTGTCTATACTAGTTTGAAAAGCCTCTACTAATTGATTGTGGAGCTGATGGGAAAACCCCCCAACTAACTGTGACTAAATACAAAATACTGAACTGATAGGTAAATTGAGAAAAATAAACTATGTCCTCAAAGTATAAGGACTCACTACTGCTACAGCTGATAATCTGGTATGTCTATGCGAGATCAGGGAACTAAGCATTCAAACCTATGATATTAAACATCATAGCGCAAGAAACAAGTATGCGATCAGTACTTTGAATGTACTGGTATGCTAAATAAGGTTAGGCTAATAATTATGGTTTCATGTGCATAACTAATAACTGACTGAATGAATAGCATGAAGTACTGAGTAAAATGAATGAAATTTGTAAAGACTGAGAATGCATGACCAAGCATAAAATATATTCTAAATATAGTTTATAAATTGAAATACAGAATACTGATAAATAAATAA
The DNA here is from genome assembly GCF_002878395.1 of Capsicum annuum. Lineage (NCBI taxonomy): Eukaryota > Viridiplantae > Streptophyta > Magnoliopsida > Solanales > Solanaceae > Capsicum > Capsicum annuum. Next base: position 66,091,581 of record NC_061111.1, read on the forward strand.
CTAATATCTTTATGCTATGGTAAAGAAAAATTGAAACTGTATTACTGAGCTGAATACTGGACTGAGACTGTGGGAGCTAGAAATAACCGACATGCCCTAATATACTATAAGGGTCTAACATGTAACCTCAGTTAGAAAGGTGTCAGTACCGTGCCATGGGTACTAACACTGGTTGTATGGATCCATAAATTTGAAGTCCCGAAGGATGAGGGTGTCATGCCTAACTGATGGGGGGACCCCTGAAAATCTATAGTGGTGCCATAGGTCTGGAACCTAAGGACTCCTACAAGTGCCTCATGCCTAACTGACGGGGGAGACACCATCCCTACCCTCATTTGGTGCTAAGTGTTACTCCCAACTCAATGACACTGATTATTAGACTGAATTGTGTTTAATTGATTATGAGTTTTGATAGTACTCATTATGATAATAATAACTGAGAAATCAACTATGCTCATGGTTTAATAAAAATTATTTTAAGGATACTGAAAGCATGTAAATAGCTAAATTTTGGGTATTCAAACCCCCAGGACTCGATACCAATAACAACAAAATCATAATAAAACTTTGAGGACATGACATGTAGTCAATATTCAAAACTCATTCTTTTAGGCATTTCACCAAACACTTACAATGCATGGCTTAAGCATGGGAATAGTTTTAAACATGTAGTAGTAGCATAATTTTGATACTAAGTCACCAAATAAGACTTAAATCAATAAACAACACCATTCAAGTGTTTAGGGTTTAATAACAACGACAATTTCTTGTAAACATGATATAAAATTTGAAATTCATGAAAGTTCATGGACATAATTCATAAAAATATGTAAAGACCATACTTTTGAACTTGAAATTGGGTTCTTGGACTCCATGAGTGAAAAGGACCCATAGATGAACATCTAACATAACTTAAAGCTTTAAAACTTGAAAGAGAATTGATTTTTCTTGAACGTTCTTGGATTGGAAATCTTAAATTCTTGATTTTCTTGAAAGAGGTCTTGAATCTTGTTCTTGGGGAATGATCTTGAAAGGAAATCCTAATCTTTATTTTGAGAGTTAATGAGGATTTTTTGGCATCTAAAACTGATAAGTGGTGGCTAATAATGCATAATGATGCTTTAAGTCTTGGGAGGGGTGGGGTTAGAGGTGAGGAAAAGACCAAAATGCCCCTCCTAAGTTAAATAAGAAATGATGAAATTTTTAGTTGAGGACTTGAGTTGATAACTTCTCAACTAGTTGATGACTTGAGTTGATAACTTATCAAATAGTCAATGACTTATCAACTTAAGTTGTTAACTCATTATTGAATTTGGGCCCTTGCTGGTCATGGGTGATGGCTTGGGTTGATAAGTCGTCACTTAGGTGATGGCTTATCACCTAAAATCGTCACTTTGTTGTTAAAATTATCACATACTGATTATGAGTGATGACTTGGGCTGATAAGTAGTCACTTAGTTGATGGCCTATCAACTCAGATCGTCACTTGGAAGATGAAGTTGATGCTTTTATGGTTAGGATGAAGACTTGGGTTGATAAGTCATCACTTAGTTTATGACTTATCGACTCCGGTCATCACTTTGTGGATGACTTATCAACTCCACTCATCAATTTTTTGACAGACGGACAGACTGAAGTAAAATGAGTATAACTTTCCACTCTGATATCGGATTAAGGTAAAACCAAATGCGTTGGAAATAATATTAAAAAATCTTTCTTTTGGTATGTGTTAGGAAACGTAAATCATTATGTACAAGGATTAATGGTCGTTTAAATTTTACCTAAGCTGGAACGTTCACTAAAACTTAGTAAATGGAAGTGTTCTCAACTTGTCTTTGAGTTAGGAGATTTCTATGACCTCGACTAATATAAAAAAATATTTCCACACTATAGAATTGATCATCACACATAAATAGACATAGAATCATTAGGTTCAAGTCTGTATAATTAGGAACAACGGTTTGAATCCTAGACCAAAAACGTGGGGTATTACACCTTAATATACATCAAACTCACTCATAAACTACCAAAGTACTTTAATTTATTTTGCATGAGTTTGTAGCATGGTTTTAATATTGGTTTGGATTTTTGGGTTATTATAATATCTCCCCCTTGGGAATATTTGTCCTTGAATGAGGCTTGTTAAGCTAAGAGTACTGAAGAATCTGAGATCATATACTGAACATGCATGAATGGGAACACGAGAACATAATTGGGTCTAAAACATGATACATGAACTAAATATCATGAATTAAACTGATTTTCTTGATTACATAAGATTGGTTATAAGGTTGAGATTGGAACGAGAGAGTCAACTTATGAGTACCCATTACTTCAAGTTGGATCTTGTTACGTGAAGAAAAAATGGAACGTTTAGGATATGGAAGCTCAGATGATTACCGTACATCTCCCCCTTGGGATATTATGTCCCCCGAAATATACTGACTTGGCTGAAATACTGAGGAAAGACTGAGATGATACACAAAACACTTAAGGACTAAATCATGACTGAACATTTGGAATTTGAAACTGATGCATGAACTGAACTGAGCTAAATTCAAAATTTGTAGGAGTGTGAATATTTTTCCTCATAGAATAGCCATATTCATGATACTTCGGATAGTATGACTAGATGGAAAGATGGAAAACCATAGGATCTTGTCTGTCTAACCACTAAGCTAAATTACTGACTATACAAACTAGCTCATACTGAAAGCTTATACTTAGCATGAGTATTTCTTCGATACTCTTTCTATGAAGTTCTAATGACTTTAGGGAGCAAAGAATCTTGGGCATGGTCTGAATAAGAAATCACAACATGGCTAAAATTCTGTAAAATAGAACACTGGCCTACGAAACATCAGCTAGGATAGAGTTACTAAACCTTATGCACTGCAACTACAAACTTTCAAGCTTATCCACACTTCTCAAATACTCCCTCAACTATAATTTCTACTTCAACACCACGCTTCACTTGAGGATACTAAAAATATCCACATAGGCACTAATAACTCTACCTACTAAAGTTTGAGCTGGACTAAATTCTCCCACTATGTTCAATCCTACTCGAATCAACAAAATGCACATATAACACTATAATACTAGTCTGAGTCATGAATTCAATACACTCTGCATTTCCATAACTTCACATCTCCTGAATAATTCTTATTACCACTTCAAAAACTACATTCAATCTCTTACTAGCCATTCACTTACACGCAATACAACTATCTACTTACACCAACCTAACATTCAAGCCTATCTTCATAACCACGTATGAACTTCTAAACAAAAACCCATAAAAACATCTTCCTCACATCTTCCAAACCTTCATCATTAGCAACTTTCATGCACTACCCCTAGAAAACATACATAAATTTTCAACTAACCAAGACACATATCAAAACTTAGCCTTAATCTCACTTCACACTTATAGCCTTAGCTAAAAAAGCATACAATAGTCTTTCATCAACATGAAACATTTACTCTCTCCCATCTAAGCAATTACTCATTACTACTATTATTTTATAAAGAGAGGTCACTAAAAGGTTAACACATGAGGACCTAAGCATGAATGAATGTTATACATAACCTGACACTTAACTGAGGCCTGAGGAATAGAATATCAACATCCTAGATTCATCAAGAGATCTGAACTGAGGACATACATAACACAAATCTGAATTTTTTTGCTAATCATTAAGAGTACAACATGAGTCATGGAAATTGAGCATACTATGAAGCATAACCACATGATTTATGAGTTTCATGACCTAAGTTTGGAGTTTCTAAATTCATAAAACATGATTCGTACTGCTGAGTGGAATGGAACTCATCATACTAGGAACTGGGAGGTTATAAGATTCTCAAGTATATGTATGATTATGAACTATGATCATGGAGATAACGAGTAAGGAATGAGTAGATATCATGGTGACTGAAAACATTGCATGGGGATAAGAAGGGGTTGGGCATCTTTCTTCCCTACTGATATTCTACAATAAGCTGGCACTACTACTAGAATTTGAGAGCCTGACTTGGTTACTTATTTTATGATCTCCCCACTTTAGCTTAATGCCATAATTCTAAGTCTAGGAACCACTTAATCAACATCTCTAAGCTGAACTTCCACCACTTTACTCTAGAATCTTGGGTATAATAATATACATATTTGGTAAACTCACCTTGAATGAATATGCCCGATAATGTAAAACTTATTGCTATTATTTTTTTCTGAGATACAACTCTCATCCATCTACAGCCCCAAAAATAATCATGTAACAACTTAAAATTGACTAACTTAGAATTTTCAACTCCTCTTTCTATTAGATCAACCTTCAAAGATTCAAACTTAGATTCTAACACATAACAAGGATATCTAACCATACGACTTTCATCATAGCCTACAATATCACATATCTAAACTTATATTTCTCCCTAATCCATAAGAACTACTATTACATATGAACACTCGACATCAACATGCTAAAACCCATAACTTAGCTAGTAAGAACATCAATTACTTTATTACTAGCCCCCTTCAAACTTAGCACTCAAGGATGCTACTTAAGTATAACCACGCTGTCATACTTATCTTAAATCCTTGTATACACTATTTCAAGCCTACTGATTCACCTTTCATACAACTAACCCCATAGATATATAATCTGCTCAAATTCATATAACACTATCCCAACTTTACTACTACTGCTAAACTCTTGGTTTCATGCTTTTAATTCAAGATCATATACTATCGTAGGATTCTAAGAAGTAATGTAAAAACATGTATAACTCTTAAGCACTGAGGTTGTAACACCCTGATTTTCTGAACTGAAATGCTACAAGGTGCTCATAACCCCGTAGGACCACAAGCTAACCCATGACTGATATCTGTACCTGTAACTGCATAATATACATATAAAAATGCGAAAAACATGAACTAAAAGGTCGTAAGGTTAAATCTTGAACAATAAAACATCTGAATAAGATAGTATCGCAGTACCAAAACAAAACTGAAAATACTAAATTCTGAATCTGAAAACTCTGTAATCGCCAGAAAGCCTCTAAACTGTCTAAATAAGGACTTGAAGGAACATGTCTCTAACTAACTCCTTAAACTGAAAGTAAACTGAAATACTAGAATAATAAATGTAATGATCATGTCCTCGAAAGATGAGGACTCACTGCTAACTAAACTACTACTGCTGGTCTGGAATCTGCGCTTCAAACCTATGGTGTAACATAAAATAAAGCACCATAGCACGAATGCATTAGAACAACTAAATTACTGAGTATATGCGGGGATAGGCTAAGTGGATAGAGTTTATATGCATGAACATGATGACTAATATGAACGTGAGAATACATACATACATACATATATACGCATGTAACTGCTACTGAACTCGTGGAGATACTGACTACTAAGTCTGAATACTAACATCGTGACTTTACTAATACTGAGATACTGAATAAATGAATGACCGTTTCGGATAGTTCGAATTCTGAAGAACTGGTCTGATTGACCGTGTCTAACAATCCTAAAACTGAATACTAATAACGTAAGCTATGCCAACTGATTTAACTAATATAACTGTAATGATTGGCCTAACTGATGTAATTGACACTAAGTGATTGTATCTAACAATCTAAATCTTATAATAATGATTAAGAGTGACTAGGCTTGAGATCAAGACTAAATAATGGGTGATCTCTAGAACTAATAGTAAGAATACTTAACTAAACCTGAGATTGAGATCAAGCCTATCTGATGGGAGATCTGTAGATCTAATAACAAGCATCTGAATATAAGACCAAGCCTATCTGACGAGATGGTCCATGAATCAATGGAACTATTTGAGTTTCTCACTGAGATCGATGATTATATCTGACAGTCCTAATTTTTGATTTCTACTCTAAAGACTGATACTGAAACTATAACTATATGAGGTAGTTACCTAATCGACATGCCCTGATACTGAACTGGTGGGGTCCAATCATTGCTCTGATTGGAAGGGTGTCAATACCGTGCCACCAGTAAAAACAATTGCTGTGGAGTCAGTCCTAATCTAGCGGGTTACTCCTGGGATCAGTCCTATACATATAAATGTGATAACGGGTGACCCTTGAGTATGTCAATCCTATCTAACGGGTGACATCTTGTACCTATGCTGGCTACGTAGTTTTAGAACTTAGGGATTGCTTCTAAGAACCTCAGTCCTCACTAGCGGGTGAGTCCTCATCCCTAGGCTCACTCGATGCTGAATCCTAATCCCATCTGAAAGACACTAAACTAAACTGATTAACTGAACTTACTGAGTTTTGTGACTTATATAATACTACTGAGTTCATGAGATTTCTGAGAGTCCTAACTTATAGAGATTACTGAAGTTACTGGGTACTGAGATTACTGAGATTAACTGAGCATAACTGAGATTACTGAACTACTGAGACTACTGAGATTTCTGAGTCACATGAGTAACTGAATTCTATAGATCATGGCTTGACTAAGAGTATCATGACAACATGTCATGGCTCTAGGTACACAGCTATATTTTTTGGGTATAAGTACCCCCAGGACTCGATGGAAGAAAACTGACACAACTTGACTTTCTTGAGTACATGACCATCAATAACAATCCATAATACATGAATGAGGGATTTCATGAAGTAAATGGTCATCATAATATCTAACATGAATAGGAATGCTTATAATCAAGTCATAAAGATCATATTCTAATAGCATGGGCATTCTGATAACATATACTATTCATAACAATGGCATGGAAACTATTTAACCATAAGGTAATGGCAAACATATAACATTTAGTTCATATTATAATAATTTGGGGAGAACTCATGTGATACTTCAAAATCATGATCTTTTTCATTGCATGGAAGACATATAGACACACTATAAATCCATTCCCCAATCATCATGTACATTCCATTAACACATATATTGCACAACAATGACAAGTGAGCTTTTTGAACATAATAGACTAGAATGAATTTATCATATAGTTCACCCCTAAGTTATAATACATGATTTTTATCATTCTAGGAATTTTATCAAACACCTTACATGCATAATATTGAGCATAGGTGTACTTAACAAATTTAGAAATCTTGAACCACCAAATTCATGGGTTTCCAACTAACATGCCTATACACTTCATGGAAACACATTTAGACACCTTCTTGAAACACAATTAACAACCATCAACATGAACATAATCACACAATAACATAAATATCATAATTTATTATTTAAAACATGGTTCTTGAGCTCCACGGATGAAAGGAATCCATGGATGAACACTATGCATACCTTAGAAGGAAGATTCTTGATGATTGATGGAGCAATTTCCTTAAATTCTGAATCTTCTATAAAAACCCTAGGTTGTGTTCTTGAGAGTATTTTGAGAGAAATAATATGTTTTGGTGAAATAAGGGCTTAATTCCGCGTTTAGGCATTATATAGGGGTGGAAAAGGGAACATTTTACCCCAAAAATGGACTATTTAAGTCACCTAGACACCCATATGTGTGGCACACACTTAATCGCACATATTAGGGTATACGTCGAACATCTTATCACACATATTAGGGTGTGTGTAGCACACCTTATGTTAGGTGACGTACTCCACTTTGTGGAGTCATAACTTCTTGCTCGGGTGTCAGATTTGGACGAAATTGGTATTGTTGGAAACATAATTCAAAGATATTTCATTTGATATATAGTAGGCCCTATAATTCAATATATGCAAGGAGTTACGATCTAATGAAGTTGAACCAAGTTTTGAAGCTCACTAAAACTTGAACGATAGAAAAGCTTTCAACTTGTAGTTGAGTTAGGGAATGTGTATGATCTAAATTCATGCTAAAATAGATATCCATACTACATAATTTATTAACACACTACATTTACATAGGATTTGAGGCTTTTGAAATGTCTACACATAGGAATGACGGACTTTCATTCTAGTTCAAAATATGGGATATTATAGAGGTACTACCCTTTCATTCACTGACTAGTTTATCGAGAAGCTAAAATTGAACTACTCTATTTCTAAAATCAACTAAAGTGATTTACTGGGATGATGTAACTATAAAATTTCTATATACCCATCTGGCAAGGATAGATTTACCCATGAGGGTAGATACTGAGAAGGGCTCTGCTAAGGTTTCAGGACTAACAGTGAACTCGACAACTATATAGGTGTTACAAAAAAAAGAGAAGCTCCATGGTCTAACAAAGGAATAAACATATAAATTAAAGGCCTATAACGTACCTGTAACCACACCAGGAGAACTTTCCTAATCTTGTTGGGACTGAAGTGCATATAGCCTGTCCTGACACTGGCAACTGGTTGCACTTAAAATGGCACCCTACTGATTCGGGTGACTGGATGAAACTAGGGGAATGTTGGACTGACCCTGCTGACCACTCTTTGGACAATCTCTAACTCTGTGGTCTAGCTTACCACACCCAAAATACACATCACTGTCGGATCTACATACACCTTTATGATTCTTACCATATTCTCCGCAAAGCAAATTAGTCTGAACACCCTTCTCACTACTTTGTGACTTAGAGCCTGATGCTCTATTTTGACTATCATTCTTAAACTTAGGCATTGGCGCACTGGTTGAAGGCAAAGCTTGAGAATTTTTTATGGAATTGGGAGCAGTTACTACCCCTTGATGTTGGCTTAAAACTACTTATTCTTGCCCTCTTATTCTTTCTCTCTTTCTTCCTACACTTCCCCCTTTCACTCAGCTGAGCATGAATCAAAAGCCTAGGAAGAAAAACAACCTACAGATTGTAATGAGCAACTACTAAATAAGCTAAGGTAGTGAAAGAAGCTCTAAATTCGCTGAGAGAGACAAGCTCATTTAGGGGATCTTTCTAAATAGGTGGAGGTGCGGGCTGATTCCTTTTTCTTCTTTCATTGTTTTTTTTAGGAGGCATTTTCTGTACACTAAAGGATGCATGAGTTAGGAAGAGAGTTTAAATAGAGATTATGCTTTTTCGCCCGATATGAACATTAAAAGAAGGGAAACTTTTCCTAAAATGTCTTATAGCCTCTTATCCATAAGTGTGGCGCGCTTCACACCTATGTACAAGACTCTAATCAATGTATCTTCCAGACTCCCTAGGATATTTTAACACCTTAGGCTCTGATACCAAGTTTTTAATGCCTTGAGAGTACACCCTGGGTGCTACACGGTGCTTATGATCTCAAAAAACCACAAGCTGACCCATGACTAGTACCTACTATGAGTAATGAGTATAACTGATATCAACAGATCATATGTGGAGTTTAACTAAAAATAACCATAAGGTATTAAAAAATAGTTTTGATAATGTCTAGAAAACAATACTGACAATACTGATAAAATGACTAAAAACTGACTAATTGTCTGTACTAGTCTGAAAAGTCTCTACTGACTGGCTATGGAGATGATGGGATAAACTCTCAACTAACTCTGACTGAATCAAAACTACTAAAATGATAAGGTAAACTGAGATAAGTAAACCATATCCTCAAAGTATAAAGTCTCACCACTGCTATAGCTAATAATCTGGTATGCCTATACACGATTAGAGAACTGAGCGTTCAAACCTATAATATTAAAAATCATAGCACAAGAAATAAGTATGTGATTAGTACTTTGAATGTACTGGTATGCTAAATAAGTTTAGACTAATATGCATAGTTTCATGTGCAAGAGTAATAACTGACTAAATGAATATCATCAAGTACTGAGTAAAATATGTGAAATCTATAAAGACTGATAATTTATGATCAAGCATAAAACATGTTCTAAATATAGTCTACAAACTGAAATATTAAATACTGATAATAAATAATTGATATCTATATGCTATGGTGAATAAAAACTAAAATAGAATAACTAAGCTGAATATTGGACTAAGACAATGGGAACTAGCAATAACCGACATACCCTAATATACTATCAGGGTCCAACTTGTAACCCCAATTGGAAGGGTGTAAGTACCGTGCCATGGGTACTAACACTGGCTATGTAGATCCACTAATCTGAAGACTCGAAGGATGAGGGTGTCATGCCTAACTGGTGGGGGACCCCTCAAAATCTATGGTGGCATCGTAGGTCTGGAACCTCTGGACTGCTACTAGTGCCTCATGCTAAACTAATCGGGGAGACACCATCCCTACGCTCACTCGGTGCTAAGTGTTACTCCCAACTAAATGATAGTGGTTATTAGACTGAACTGATTTTAACTGATTATGAGTTTTGATAGTGCTCATTATGATAATAATAACTGAGAAATCAACTATGCTCATAGTTTAACAAAAATCATTTTGGGGATACTGAAAGTATGTAAACAGCTAAATTTCGAGTATTCAAACCCCCAGGACTCGATATCAATAATAACAAGATCATACTAAAACTTTGAGGACATGACATGTAGTCAATATCCAAAACTCATTCTTTTAGGCATTTCATCAAACAATTGCAATACATCATTTAAGCGTGGGAATAGTTTTAAACATGTAGTAGTAGCATAATTTTGATACTAAGTCACCAATTAAGGCTTAAATCAGTGAACAACACCATTTAAATGTGTAGGGTTTAATAACAATGACAATTTCTTATAAACATGATATAAAATTCAAAATTCATGAAAGTTCATGGACATAATTCATAAAAATATATAAAGACCATACTTTTGAACTTGAAATTGGGTTCTTGAACTCCATGGGTGAAAAGGACCATGGATGAACATCTAACATACTTGAGAGGTTTAAATCTTGAAAAATAATTGACTTTTCTTAAACGTTCTTGGATTGGAAATCTTAAATTCTGGATTTTCTTGAAGGAGGGATTGAATCTTGTTCTTAAGGAAAGATCTTGAAAGGAAAACCTAATCTTGATATTGAGAGTGAATGAGGAGTTTTTGGCATCTAAAACTAATAAGTGATGGCTAATAACACATAATGATTCTTTAAGTCATGGAGGGGTAGGGTTTGAGGCTAGGAAAAGACCAAAATACCCTTACAAAGTTAAATAAGAATTGCTGAAATTTTTAGTTGATGACTTGAGTTGATGACTTATCAACTAGTTGATGACTTATCAACTTAAGTCGTTAACTCATTGTTGGATTTGGTACCTTTCTAGTCATGGGTGATGACTTGGGTTGATAAGTCATCACTTAAGTGACAACTTTTTACCTCAAGTTGTCACTTCATGGCTGAAATTATAACATACTAATTGCGAGTGACGACTTGGGCTGATAAGTCATCAAGTTGAAGGCCTATCAACTCAAGTCATCACTCGAAAGTTGAAGTTGATGGTTTTATGGTTGGGCTAACAACTTGGGTTGATAATTCATCACTTAGTTGATGGCTTGTCAACTCAGGTCATTACTTTGTTGGCAGACGGACAGACTGAAGTAAAATGAGTATAACTTTCCACTCTTATATCAGATTAAGGTGAAACCAATTGCATTGGCGAGAAAATTCAAAGATCTTTCTTATGGTATGTGTTAGGACATGTAACACATTATGTACAAGGAGTAATGGTCGTTTAAAATTGACCTAAGCTGGAACGTTCTCTAAAACTTAGTTAATGTAAGCGTTCTCAATTTGTCTTTGAGTTAGGAGATTTCTATGACCTCCAATGATATAAAAAATATTTTCTAAATATACATAGATCATTGGGTTCGGGTTTGTATAATTAGGAACAATGGTTTGAATCTTAGCCAAAAAACGTGGGGTGTTACACCTTAATATAAATCAAACTCACTCATAAACTATCAAAGTACTTTAATTTATTTTGCATGAGCTTGAAGAATGATTCTATTATTGGTTTGGATTTTTGAGGTATTACAATTAATTATTATTATTGTCATTATTATTGTTATTATTCTTGTTATTGTTGTTGTTATTATTGTTATTATTGTTATTATTATTATTATTGTTATTATTGTTATTATTATTGTTATTTTTGTTGTTGTTATTATTATTATTATTATTATTAATTGTTGTTATTATTATTATATTATCATTATTTTCATCATTATCATCATTATCATTATCATCATCATTATCATCATCATCATTATCATTATCATCATTATGATCATAATCATCATTATCATTATCATTATTATTTTTATTATTATTATTATTAATTATTATTATTATTATTATAAAGGATACTCAATGCAAAATGACAAAACTAAATTGGCCTTACTATTACAAGTTGGCCCTTACTATTACAAAAATGACCTTTACTATTCCTCTTTATAAAAGATAAACTTTATAAAAGTCTTCATCCATATGATGTTGTCCCCAATAATGCATTTAGTGGGATCTTGTAAATTATTTCATATGTTTTCCTTTCCTTTGTTGTTTACAAACTTGGAAGATTCTTCCAATGTGTCCTTGAATTTTTTCAAATATTCATCCAGGTTGAGTTCGTCATTACTTTGGATGCTCTGGGATTCCCCTTCTAGACTGCCCTCTTCATTATCTGTGGTATGACCAACAAATTTCATGGATATGTCTGATACATTTTCCCTATCAAGGTTTCTCATTAAGTTTTTTTTGACTTCCTCCATATATGAAGCAATCATCTCAAATCTTGATACGATTCCTTTTTTCATTTGAAGCTTTCGGGCAATGCTTTTGAAAGGACTTCATTCACCCTACTCATATAAGGGTGCCATATCTCTTTATTCTTTGTACTGGATAATGGTGCTTTAATGGAGTCAATAATTCCCTATCCATGATATGTCCATCAACTGTATTTTGGTTGAGTTTGTGCTAGAATTTTGTATAAAAATTTCTTTTCATACATTGGAAGTTATCGAGATTAGGTTTTACCTCCATGAACCACTTTATAATCCATGGGATAGAAAACTCAATAAAGAAATACAGAGTTATTACTCTAATAGGTAGTCCAAATTCATAGACAGTCTTCCAATATTATCTGTTGAGAGAGTTTGAAAGGCCCTCAGAGGACCTTCCTTAAGTATAAACTATGATAAGTACACTTAAGGAAAATTAAATAATATTTGTATTCAGAAAGGTCTATCCTTATGTAATGAAAAAAGGTTAAATAAGAAAATTAAGAGAAATCGTCTTAATGAAAAAAAGAAACTAAGGGAATTCTGTGAATAATTTGCTATTGATATCCCCAAGAGTTCTTAAGAGCCTTATAGGCATAAGAAGAAAAAAGTCTCTGAGAATAGGAAGACTAAGAAAATAGAGAAAAAATAATGAAGGAAAAAGGATTACAATGCCAGAAAGGATTTTATCAAATCCAGAAAACCTAATGCCTGCTACAGATGTGGAAGAATAGGCCACTTTGCTAAAGATTGCAAAGTCAAGGAAAAATAAAGATACTCAAGATAGATGAGGAGATAAAAAATTCTTTGTGCAAAATATTGCTTAATTCTTCTCCAAAAAATTCTATTCTGGACCAAAGTAATACTGAGAAAGAATATTCATTTATAGATGAAGACCTCAGAGTCCTTCACAATGAACTCAGAGTCCTTCACAATAAAGATTATATGTCTTCATATGATGAATGTTTACCATGTCAACAAGGACAACCTTGTAGTAACAAGGAAGAGGATGATGTATTCTGTAATATCTATTATCAATTCCAAAAATTGGAGATTAATGTCTTAAAAGAAGATAGGCTTGTTGCCTCCTTAGAAATTATAAATGATCCTTCATTGAGATCTCAATTATTGGGAAATGAAGATGGCCAACCCTCTATAAGTTCTCCTAAGGAACCAGAGGAAATTCCCTCCCAAAAAGGTCCTTATACCATGAAAAAAGTTTGAAGACTTCTCAAAGAAAGTTAGAAGGTGATTGATATCCCGGCAATAACCCAAATATGAAAGATAAGATTGATTATCTCAAGAAGGAAACATCCCTCCTCGAAGATCATGATACAATTCTAGATAAAAGGGTCTTAGCCTTAGGAACTTAGAATCTTGCCACTGATAGAGTAAATCAGAACACACCTTACCCGAAGAAAGATTTCTTCAAAATTTAGAAGAGGCAACCCAGCAGAAATATTATCCAAAGGTAACTCTTTTAATTGATTATATTTATTAAAAAAATATAACCCTCATTAATAGTGGGGCGGATTGTAATTGTATTCAAAAAGGATTAATAGCTTCAAAAAATTTATTAAAACTACTCATGTTTTATGGAATACTAGTGGTCATAGGATGGGAGTTGAATATAAAATTTCTAAGGATTATTTTTGCAAAGACAAATTATGCATGCCAGAAACTTTCGTACTGGTGAAAGATATTAGTGATGAAATTATTCTGGGAAAATCATGGTTTGTTCATATATATCCCATTACTTGGTGGGATGAAAAATGTGTAACTAGTACTTTTGATAGTAAAGAAATAAAATTTGAATGGTGCTCACTACCTTATACAAGATATATAAATTTGATAAAGGAAAAATACTTTCAAAGAATAGATAAGTTGAATTTTTGAAAAATGAAATTTGTACTTGACGATAGAACAAACTTTACAAAACTCTAAATTAATAGAGAAAATAGATTTTTTTTAAAAATAGTTTTCTTTAAAAATTTGTGGAGATCACCCAAATGCTTTTTGAAAAAAAAAGCATGTGATTAGTCTTCCATATGAAGGCAGTTTTCAAGTGGTAATATTCTGACTAAGGCAAGACCTTGTCAAATGAATTCTGAATATTTAGAATTATGTAAAAAGAAGATTGATTCTCTCTTACATAAGGGCTTAATAAGACCTTCTAAATCTCCATGGTCATGTACCACTTTTTATGTTAATAAACATGATGAAGCAGATAAATATAAAACTACTTTTAATATTCCAATGAGTCAATTCGAATGGAATATCATGCCTTTTGAATTGAAAAATGCTCCCTCTGAATTTCGAAACATTATTAATAACATTTTCTTGCTTGACAATAATTTCATAATTTTTTATATTGATGACATTTTGGTGTTCTCAAAAAATATAGAGATATATTTTAAACATTTGGATCTTTTCAGGAAAATCATCATACCAAATGGGTTAGTAATATCTAAACCCAAGATGTTCCATTTTAAGGCAAAGGTGAGATTTCTCGGTCGTAATATTGACCAGGGAAAAATAATCCCTATAAGTATAGAATTTGCTTCTAAATTTCAAGATATTATAATTGACAAAACTCAGTTACAAAGATTTTTGGGTTGTCTGAATTATATATATCCTTTTTATAAAGAAGATTGATAAAAATACCGCTATCTTATATGATAAACGAAAGAAAAGTCAAAATGCATGGACAAAGGGTCATACCCAAGCTGTGAAAAATATTAAGGAAAAGGCTAATGCCCTGCCATGCCTTACATTGGCTAATCGCAATTGGGAAAAAATAATTGAAACAAATGCCTCTAATATTGGCTATGGAGAAATTTTGAAACAATATTCCCCACAGGATAAACAGGTTTATATTATCCAGTTTTATTGAGGAAAATGGAATTTCAGTCAAAAGAATTATGCCACAATTATAAAGGAAATACATGCAATAATAAAATGTGTTTTAAATTTCAAGAGATTTATACAATCAAAAGTTTTTAATAAATATTGATTGCCAGGCAGCAAAATTCACCTTTAGTAAGGATTGTAAACATGATGTTTCCAAATAAATGTTTGCAAGATGTCAAGCCCTACTATCTCCGTTTGATTTTGAAATTCAATATTTAAAGGGATCTGATAATTGTCCTCCCGACTTTCTTACTAGAGAATATCTGAACTAACGCCTTTTATGTTATACAAGATGGCATCTCAGTCTTCAACATCCTCTAATAGAGGCAGGGGCAGAGGAAGATCAGGTAGACGTAGAGGAAATATCCTTGCCCAAATAGGAAACCAAAGGCTAATAGTCGCAAATATTGCAAGTTATTGAGATTTGGTTTTACCTCCACGAACCACTTCAGAATCCATGGGATAGAAATCTTAATAAAAAAAATACATTGTAGATATTCCTTTAAAATAAATATTATTTTTTCCCAATTTAAGAAGCATCATAGATACTTTTACCCAATCAGTGTATAAACTTTTAAAAGGTTCTGGTAAAATTTTTATCGAAGGACCATAATAGATCCACCATTGTGCAAACCAATTTGAAATGCTTTGTTTAAAAATATTTTCACAAATTCTTATAAACCATGAATGTTTTCTATTAGGATTTTCATATAATAAGGTTTTATTAAACCTTCAACATAATCCCAGTAATTGAATTTTACTGAGACCTTTGGTTAGGATGGAAATACTCCTTTTCTTTGAGAGTTCTTAGTGCCCACTCATCTAAAGTAAAAATATTCTTTATAATAATTTTGAAAAAATAATAATCTTTCCTTATATTAGCGGCCGTATAATAGTGCTGAATTTCAGCTAACCCAGTCCGAAATAATAGTCTCAAAATGCATCCTGTATTTGTATGAAATAGTGGTATAGGATTTATTATCCAAATATCATTGCATTAGCTTCATGGATCATCTCTCCATTTGATATCATTGTGTTCTAAGATGAGTATGACTTCATCTTCTTCATTTTGTTGATATAATTCAATGCTCTCATTATTATCATCTACTTCATTTTGTTCATATAATTCAATATTCTTATTATTATCATCTGTTAGAGCACTGGAATATGAAGGGACAATATTCTTCCCTATTTTGGATTTTATAAAATCCAAGAATTCTTGATACATTCATTGATCTTTATTAAGATCCGAGGAACTTGCAATATTTGTGGCTATTAGCATTCGGTTTCCCATTTGGGCAAGGATACTTCCTCTGCCTCTGCCTGATCTTACTATGCTTTGTCCATAATGAAATTATTTCTTTTGTTCCTTTTTTATTACCATATATGTGGATAGTTATATCTCCATGTTAACAAAAGACTATAAATTGACTACTGATGAAATCACCACATCCGTCTTTCCCCCTCAACAATCTTTTCAAATTGAAAAGAATAATAAGGTAGTACATATTACTGCACTTGCTAAATTGCTTGAGAATGATACTGCTCTTATTACTGCTCAACATATTAATATTATGTTAAAATAGCAGAATTATGCTAATATTTATATGAGCATATTGGGTGAACAAATTGTTTCTGTACATGATAGAATTGATAAGGTTTTATTTGAATTAAAGAATTTAGATCTTAGTAATACTAAGCAAAAGGATCAAGTTGTTATTGCTACTACTATATCCAGCCTCCCCCTGGTATTAGGGACTTTAAGCTAGGAAATGACTTAGATAATATAGAAAAATTGTTAGAAGAAAAAATTAGTCGATTAAAAATTAATCCTATTCACAGTGATAACAGAATCGAGGACAAGGAAATAGGTCCTAGTGATATTAATAAAATCTCAGAGAAATATGTGACAAAATGGTCCAAAGGATGTATTACTATCCTAGACTAACTCCCCAGGATGATATATTAGAGAAAGAAGATATGATTATGCCTAATAGTTTTAGTGGAAAAGAAATCTATAAATGGAACATAGATGGTTTTACAGAAAGGCAAATTTCTACAGTGGTACATGTAATGTTGATGTACAATAAAATTTGCAAGGTTGAAAAGAGTAATGATAAGGTTATTGCAGAAATGATTACTATGGTATTTACCTGTTAGCTAAAGTGCTGGTGGGATAATTACCTTACTTTAGATCAGAGTACAAAAATTTTGCAAGCGGTAAATATAGAACAAGGCAAAACTGTTCATAATTCCTTTTATACCTTAGTTCTTAATATTATGGAACATTTTTCAGAAAGATGGTCTGATAATAGTAAAACTATCAGGAATATGCTCCCAAATCTGCGATGTAAGACTCTTACATATTTTAGGTGGTACAAAGATGTATTCTTGTCAAGATTCATGGAATTACCAGAGAGTAATAACTCTTACTGGAAGTCCAAATCTTTAGATGGTCTTCCAATGTTATTTGGCGAGAGAGTTCGAAAGGCTCTTAGAGGACCTTCCTTAAGTATAAACAATGATTAATACACTTATGGAAAATTAATTATATTTGTACTCAAGAAGATTTATCCTTATGTAATGAAAAAAGGTTAAATCAGAAAATTAAGAGATATCGTCTTAATAAAAGATAATAACTAGGGGAATTCTTTGAACAATTTAATATTGATATCCCCAAGAGTTCTAGAGAACCTTATAGGCATAAGAAGAAAAAAGACTCTGAGAATTGGAAGACTAAGCAATAAAGAAAAATATAGAAGGAAAAATGATTATAAAACAAGAAAGGATTTTATCACATCAAAAAAACCTAATGCCTGGTAAAGATGTGGAAGAATAGGCCACTTTGCTAAAGATTGCAAAGTCAAGGAAAAAATAAAAAGATTCAAGACAGATGAGGAGATGAAAAAATCTTTGTGAAAAATATTTCTTAATGCTTCTCCAAAAAATTCTAGTGCAGAACAAAGTGATGATGAGGAAGAATATTCATCTACAGATGAAGACCTTAGAGTCTTTCATAATAACCTCAAAATCCTTCACAATGAAGATTATATGTCTTCAGATGATGAATTTTTACCATGTTAACAAGGACAACCTTGTAATAATAAGGAAGAGGATGATTTATTCTATAATATCTATTCTCAATTCCAGAATTTGGAGATTAATGTCTTAAAGGTAGATAAGCTTGCAGCCCTCTTAGTAATTAGAAAAGATCCTGCATTGAGATCTCAATTACTGGGCAATGAGGATGGCCAGCCCTCTATAAGTTATCCTAAGGAACTAGAGGAAATTCCCTCCCAAAAAGGACTTTATACCACGACAAAAGTCTGAAGACTTCTTAAAGAAAGATAGGAGGTGATTGATGTCCCGACGATAACCCAAGATCTGAAAGTTGAGATTGACAATCTCAAGAAGGAAATATCCCTCCTCAAAGATCATAATATGATTCTAGATAAAAGGGTTTCGGCCTTAGAAATTAAAATCTTGCCACTGATAGAGTAAATCAAAACACGACCTTATTCGAAGAATGATTTTTTGGACTTTAGAAGAGGTAACCTAGCAGAAATTTTATGCAAAGGTAACTCTTTTAATTGATTATAATTATAAAAAGAATTTACAGCCCTCATTGAAAGTGGGGCAAATTGAAATTGTATTGAAGAAGGATTAATAGCTTCAAAATATTTTGTTAAAACAACTCATGTTTTATGGAATGCTAGAGGTCATAGGATGGGAGTTGAATATAAAATTTCAAAGGATAATATTTGCCAGGACAAATCATGCATTTAAGAAACTTTCGTGCTGGTAAAAGATATCAGTGATGAAATTATTCTGGGAAAATCTTGGTTTGTTCATATATATCCCATTACTTGGTTGGATGAAAAAGGTGTAACTGGCACTTTTGATAATAAAGAAATAAAATTTGAAGGTTGTTCACTACCTTATATAAGATGTATAAATTTGATAAAGGAAAAAATACTTTCCAAGAATAGACAAGTTGATTTTTTGAAAAATAAATTTGTAGTTTGACAATAGAGCAAACTTTACAAAATCCTAAATTAATAGAGAAAATAGATTTTTTAAAAAATTAGTTTTGTTTACAAATTTATGGAGATCACCCAAATGCTTTTTGGTAAAGAAAAAAGCATGTGGTTAGTCTTCTATATGAAGATAGTTTTTAAAAGAATAATATTCCGACTAAGGCAAGACCTTATCAAATCAATTCTGAATATTTAGAATTATGTAAAAATGAGATTGATTCTCTCTTACATAAGGGCTTAATAAGACCTTTTAAATTTCCATGGTCGTGTACCGCTATTTATGTTAATAAATATGCCAAACAAGAAAGAGGAGTTCCAAGATTTGTTATAAATTACAAACCTCTTAACAAAGTCCTCAGATAGATCATGTATCCTATTCCTAATAAAAAGGACTTATTGGATAGATTATATGATGCAGTAATATTTTCGAAGTTCAATTTGAAATCTGGTTATTGGTATATCAAAATTGATGAAGTAGATAAATATAAAATTGCTTTTAATGTTTCTATGGGTCAATTCAAATGTAATGTCATGCCTTTTGAATTGAAAAATGCTCCCTCTGAATTTCAAAACATTATGAATGACATTTTCATGCCTTACAGCAATTTCATAATTGTTTATATTGATGACATTTTGGTGTTCTAAAAAAATATAGAGATACATTTTAAACATTTGGATATTTTTTGGAAAATCATCATACAAAATGGGTTAATAATATCTAAACCCTAGATGTTCCTTTTTCAAACTAAGGTGAGATTTTTGGTTGATAATATTGACAAGGGAAAAATAATCCCTATAAATAGAAGTATAGAATTTGCTTCTAAATTTCCACATATTATTACTGACAAAACCCAATTACAAATATTTTTGGGTAGTTTAAATTTTATATCTCCTTTTATAAGAGATTGCTAAAGATACAACTATCTTATATGATAGGCTAAACAAAAGTCCAATGCATAGATAGAGGGTCATACCCAAGCTGTGAAAAATATTAAGGTAAAGGTTAATAAACTAACATGCCTTACATTGGCTAATCTCAATTGGGAAAAAATAATTGAAATGAATGTTTCTAATATTGACTATGGAGGAATTTTGAAACAATATACCCCATAGCATAAAAAGGTTTATATTATCCAGTTTAATTTGGGAAAATAGAATTCCAGCCAAAAGAATTATGCAACTGTTGCAAAGGAAATCCTTGCAATAGTAAAATGTGTTTTGAAATTTCAAGGGGATTTATGCAATTGAAAGTTTTTAATAAAAACTAATTGCCAGGCAGCAAAATTCATCTTTAGTAAGGATTTTAAACATCATGTTTCCAAAGAAATGCTTGCAAAATGGCAAGCCCTACTAGCTGCATTTGATTTTGAAATTCAATATTTAAAGGGATCTGATAATAGTCTTCCCAACTTCTTACTAGAGAATATCTGAACTAATGCCCTTTATGTTATACAGGATGGCATCTCAGTCTTCAACCTCCTTTAATAGTGGCAGGGGCAGAGAAAGACCAGGCAGAGGTAGAGGAAATATCCTTGTCCAAATAGGGAATCAAACGCTAATAGCCACAAATTGCAAGCTCCTCAGATCTTAATAAAGATCAACAAATATATCAAGAATTCTTAGATTTTATGAAATCCAAAAAAAGAGGAGAATGTCCCTTTATATTCCAGTGCTCTAATATATGATAATAATGAGAGCATTGAATTATATGAACAAAATGAAGTAGATGAAGTCATACTCATCTTAGAATAAAATGATCTCAAATGGAGAGATGTTCCATAACAGCTAATACAATGATAATTGGATAATAAATCCTATACCACTATTACATACAAAAACAGGATGCATTTTGAGACTATATTATCTCAGACTGGGTTAGCTAAAATTTAGCACTATTATACGGCCGCTAATATACAAAATGATTATTATTTTTCCAAAATTATTATCAAGAATATTTTTAATCTAGACAAGTGGGCACTAAGAACTCTCAAAGAAAAGGAGTATTTGCATAATGACCAAAGGTCTCAGTAAAATTCAATTACTGGGATTATGTTGATGGTTTAATAAAAGCTTATTATATAAAAATCCTAACAGGAAACATTCATGGTTTATAAGAATTTGTGGAAATATTTTTAAATAAAGAATTCCAAATTGGTTTGCACAATGGTGGATCTATTATGGTCCTTTGATAAAAATTTTACCAGAACCTTTTAAAAGTTTATACACTGATTGGGTAGAATTATCTCCTATGCTTCTCAAATTGGGAAAAGATGATATTTATTTTAAAGGAATACCTACAAAGTATTTTTTTTATTGAGATTTCTATCCCATGGATTATGAAGTGGTTCGTGAAAGTAAAACCTAATCTGGATAACTTTTAATAGTTGAAAAGAATTTTTTATACAAAATTCTGGAACAAACTCAACCAAAAGACATCTGATGGACATATCCACGGCTAGGGAATTGTTGACTCCATTAAAGCAGCCATTATCCAGTACAAAGAACAAAGAGATATGGCACCCTCATATGAGTAGGATGAATTAAGTCCTTTCAAAAGCATTGCCAGAAAGCTTCAAATGAAGAAAGGAATTGTATAAAGATCTGAGATGATATCTTTATATATGGAGGGAGTCAAAAAAGACTTAATGAGAAACCTTGATAGGGAAACTGCATTGTACATATCCATGGCATCTTTCGGTCATGCCACAGATAATGAAGAGGATTGTCTGGTAGGGGAATCCCAGAGCATCCAGTGTAATGATGAACTCGACCTGAATTAACACCAGAAAAAATTCAAGAACATGTTGGAAGAATCTCCCAAGTTAGTAAATAACAAAGGAAAGGGAAAAATATGAAATAATTAACAAGACCCCACTAAATACATTATTGGGGACTATATCATGTGGACGGAAGACTTTTATAAAGTTTAGCTTTTATAAAGCAGGAATAGTAAAGGTCACTTTTGTAATAGTAAGGCTA